>NC_041388.1:205624375-205791551 GCF_002162155.2 Triticum dicoccoides | reverse complement strand
TGTTTCATCGCTGTGAGGGTGTGGTGTTTGACGACCTCCCTGTGTGTTCGACAAGCTCCACCCCTACGTTCGTTGGTGGGCACAAATGACATCTCCACCTCCCCCCTTCATTTGCTCTGTTCTGGTCTTCGTGTCGATGAAACTTGCTAGCTATAGGTGTCAATCATCAGTATTGGTAACCACTATGCGTCTCCCATTCGAAAGGGTTACATCAATAAATATGCATGCATTTGCATATTTTATAATCATGATTCTTTTGAATTGTCCAATGTTATCCATGGGCAGCCCGAGTATGTTTAGATTGGGTTCGTTTTCCCATATGCTCTGCTCCAGCTCCGATGCAGAATTTTGTCAGTGCCTCCCTATTGTTCTCCAGGTACACATCCTCTCTCCTTTTGCCGAAACATGTATCAGGAGATCAGCGGGGAGGTGCTGCCAAAATTTTGCGTCAGATCTGGAGTAGAGCATGGGAAAACAAACCCAATCTACACACACTCGAGTGGGATTAGGACCTATCTTTACCTATTAGGGTGTAGGTTACATGGACGTAATAAAACTGACAAACTCCTTTAACTGACAGATATGGTTTGCTTAATTATGTATATATTTCTTGTGTGTCCAGTAGGAAGTCAATATGAGTGATCGTGCGTGGATGTACACCGGTTACACTAGACAGAAAGTTTGGACCGAGGAATGGTTAACAAAAACCAAAGGGTTTGTTAGAGCTGCATTTGCAAATGGCCAGAAATTTAGCTGGTGCCTCTGTGTCCAGTGCGACAACTATAATAAGAGGGACGAGCTTGAAATGAGTAAAGACTTGCAGAAGTTTGGCTTTACGCTTGGTTACATGGTATGGACATTTCATGGTGAGTCTTCCCAACATGCCAGAGCCGAGGTGGTTCATTGTCGCACTGACGAGCATGGTATCGGGATGGAAGACATGGTGCAAAACTTTAATGATGCTCGGGACTCGGACGAGGAGATGGAGGAATCTGCAAAGGCCTTCACTGAAATGTTGGAGTCCTCAAAGTGTCCTCTCCACGAGCACACTGAGCTTTGTTAGCTGGATGCCACCTCACAAATAATGGTTTTGAAGGCCCCATTCAACTTGGGCAGGGAATGCTACGACGCGATGATGATAGTATTCCGACGATTTCTGCCCACGGGGCATGTGCTACCTGCAAACCTGTACCAGTCAGACAAAATCCTCCGTGCTCTTAAGATGACATATGAGAAGATACATGCCTGTGAGAAAGGATGTGTATTATTTAGACTTCAGTATGAGGACTTGAATTATTGTCCCATTTGCAATTCTTCCAGGTATATAGTGGTAGACAACGGTGTGGGTGAGAAGACGCAGACCAAAATGCCCGTTAATGTTCTTTCATATATCCCAATCGTACCAAGACTTATATGTCTTTTCATGGTCGAAGATACGGCCAAACAGATGACATGGCACAAAACGGGCAAATGAACCAAAATAGATGTAGATGGGAATGTGATGATGGTGCACACATCAGATGGTGAAGCATGGAAGCGCTTCGATGCATTACATAAGGAAAAACGGCAGATCCAAGGCATCCTCGAGTCGCCATCAGCACGGATGGGTTCAGTATGTTTGGTCAGGCAGCAGCCCCATTCAGTTTGTTGGCCCGTGTTTGTCATTCCACTCAATCCCCCCCGGGCAGATTATGCAAAGAAAGAACATTTTCCTGACGTTGATAATTTCAGGGCCCAACTATCCGGGGAAGAATATGAATGTGTACATGCAACCGCTTAAGAACGAATTGCAAGAAGCTTGGGATAATGGGTTCAAGACATACGATGCCTTTAGCAAACAGTATTTCATAATGCGTGTCTGGTAGATGTACTTGACCCATGACTTGCCGGCGTATGTGCTATTCGTTGGTTGGTGTGTGCATGGAAGGTTCCCGTGCCCCACATGTAAGGGAGCTCTTGAGTTTCGTTGGCTGACGGCAGGGCACAAGCATACTTGCTTCAACTTGCATAGACCGTTCCTAGGTTCTCGCCATAAGTTCAGGAAAGACAAGAAGAACTTCAACAAAGGTAGAGTTGTCAAACACTCTGCACCACCTGCGTTTACAGGCCAACAGACCCTAGATTAGTTAAATGCTCTCGAGCCAGATCCAGGGCATCCAGGGTATTTCAAGGGGTATAATAAGGAACATGCCTGGACTCACAAGACATGCTTGTGGGACCTGCCTTACTCGAAAGACCTCCTTCGCCCACACAACATCGATGTGATGCACACTGAAAAGAATATCACCGAAGCCATTTTTGGTACATTGTTCGACATAGAGGGGAAATCAAAGGATAATACTAAGGCTAGAGTCGATCAAGAGGAGCTATGTGATAGACCGTTACAAAACATGCAAGAACCGAAAGGAAAGCGTAACTGGACGAAGCCAAAGGCATGGTTCAATCTTGGAAGGCCAGCTATGAGGGAAATCATTTTGTGGGTGAAAATGCAGTTGATGTTCCCTGATGGGTATGCAGCAAATCTAAAGAGGGGAGCGAGTCTTGAAAAATTGAAAATATTTGATCTAAAAATTCATGATTGGCACATATGGATTGAGCGGATAATGGCGATGATGTTGCGTGGCTTCATCCCTGAGGATGAATGGATAGTACTGGCAGAGCTGGGCTATTTCTTCCGTGTTCTTTGGGCAAAAGAACTATCGTTTGGCCTCCTAGAAGAAATGGAACAGTTGGCGCCGGAGTAGATCTGCAAGTTAGAGATGATATTTCCGCCAAGCTTCTTTAATCCAATGCAACACTTGATTCTGCATCTCGTGACCGAGGCAAGATTGGGGGGTGGAAAATCGTTGGTGCTACTCAACTGACAGGATGCGGAAGACGCCTCGAGCAAAATGTAAAAGTAAACATAGATGTGAGGCATTGATGGCCAAGACATTCATCACCAAGGAGGCGGCAAACTTCGTAACATCACACTTCGAAGCCAAAAATCGTCATTTGCATAATCCGAAGCCTCGGTGCAATGCTGACGACCCCAAAAAGGGTCGATCCAACCTCATCCTATTCAAAGGGAATCTCACACCAGCTAGTGGTTGGAAACCAGTATCGTTGGATGTTGAAGAATGGTGGACCATTTCGATGTATCTCTTCAACAACCTAACAGAAGTGCGTCCGTACATCGAGTAAGATCTCGGTACATTGTTTCGCAACTTCTAATTCCATTGAACTGCTCTTGTTCATGGATATTTGATGCAGTCGATACGTTGCCATATTCTCGTATGGAGCGGTGATCCAAAACGATTCCGTCGAAGAGTATGAGCTTCTGGCAAAGCAAGGAGGCGAATATCCCGGTTTCATCTCTTGGTTCAAAAAACGGTAATTTCCATTAGACCATTTCATTTATTTGGCTAATTTGCGACTAACGCAACAATCCTTTCGTATTAAACTTGTAGGCTAATTCAGAGATTATGGATGCCGAATTGAGACAACTAGCTAATGGTTTTGACTATAAGGTCCGTTCATTTGACAAATACGACATCAACGGGTATCGCTTTTGTACCTATGGCAAAGAGCTATCTATGGCCGATCGAAAGTCTACAAATTGTTGTATCTCTGCTATCGGGGAAGGATATATCGAGTATTATGGAAGAGTTGAAGCAATTTATGAACTTTAATTCTATGGTGAAAACCCACCAAACGTCATAGTCTTCAGATATTATTGGTTCCAGCCGAGGGAGACTAGAAGGACTCATGAACATATAGGGCTAGTCGAAATCAAACAAAGCAACCATTTGGACGTTCCGGATGTCTATATTACGGCTCAATAGGCAACCCAAGTTTTCTATCTACCGTGGGCCTGTCAAAGTGATCCAAATCTCAGTGGTTGGGATGTCCTTTATGAAGTGCCACCACGTGTTAGACCACCTCCCCCCAATGAAGAGGATTATGAACCTCACATTAACCAAGACATATATGACGAAGGAGAATTCTTCCAAGAAACACCTCTTTCCAAAAAATGTTTCAAGAACCTCTCTACTCCACCCCAGAACATTGAAGTATACAACGAGAGTGAATCCGACTTCACCACTTAGCTGGAACAAGAAGAAGTTACTGCTGCAGATGACCTGTCAATGCTTGAACGATTATGTAAAGGAGGCCTTCCACATGTTGATGCATTTATTAATGATGATGATGATGAGAACGTCACTGATAGTGATGATGACGATGCATTTAATGATACCCTATCATATATAGATGATTCAGAGTAATATTAGTAATGTGAGGTATTCAATTTTTTATTATGTTCGTGATGATGATACACTTAAATTATATACATATTATTCATGTTAGGTATTTGAATTTTTTATGTTGTACTAATTTCATTTACCTTTTGTCATTGCAGGTGTTGACAGGATTGTGGGTAAGGATCCAGAGTGCCCCGAGCCTCCTGCGAGCGCTACTGGGAGGGGTGGTTCCATTATTCCAGCCCAGCCCCTCTGGAGAGCGCTGCTAGACAGTATGCAGATAGCTGCGGCGGCCGTTTCGTCTTCGGCTAGGAGAGGTCGGGGGAGGACGAGGAAGGCTGCTAGAGGTGGACGTGGCAGCGGGAGAGGTAGGAAGGCTGCTACGCCTTCCTTGCCACCACCCTCAGCTGATTCACCCAACCACAGGATTGCTCCGTCTGACATGGACCCGTCTCGGACTCCGGTCTATGAGCCTCCGGTCGCCGATCCTTCGCCCCACCAGACTCGGGTCACCGATCCTTTGCCCCACCAGACTCGTGTCGCCGATCCTTCGCCCCACGTGAGTCCGATCCCAGAGTCTTTGTCCTAGAAAACTCCGGTGCCGGAGTCTTCGTCCCAGAAGACTTCGATCCCAGAGTCTTCTTCCCACGAGACTTCGGAGGCTAGTGGCCCTGCTGATGGTAGCGAGGACACCTTCTTTGATGATAGCTACAACGATGACAAGATGGTTGAGAAGGGCAAGAAGGTCTACAAGCGTGGTTGTACAAAGCTCCCGCCCAAGCCGACGACCCCCGACCAGAGGTGGTGGTTTGTCATACCGCAGGGGCTGGGTACACCCCCGTGGTGTCCGCAGGCCCAACCAGGTCCTTGGTGTGGTTTGCCGGCAGCACTTCCCTAGGTGGGTCACGTTCCCTGGTGAGGGTCAGGTTCCACAGCTAGCACTAAGCTAGGAGCTGTACTCGGTTGCCCTGGCCCCGCCAGAGGAGATGGTCGCCGGTGTCTTGTGCGAGACAGTGGCCGAATTTGTGTTCCGTCTGTTTTGGGTTATTTCTCCTTACAGAATTAAAAATCAACACTACCTAGTGATTGTACTAATAAGTGTTGTCTTTTTTGATTGCTGACCTTCTACAGGGTTTCAGAGGGAGAGAAGGAGGTCGCGTCTATGGTTTTTGAAACCGAGTGGAAGCACCTACTTCAAAACTTACGGCACGAGGCTCGGGTGCAGGCCGTTCGAGACTACCATGCCTCGAAGGGTATTTGGAGGGCCAAGAAGAAATGTCGCGGAAAGTTTCTGAGTAAGGAGAAGTACATACAGGTAATTACCTATTCTTAAGGCCTTGAACTTAGTTTTCTAGATTTGATTCGTAGGCATACCGCTGAAATTTCTCTTGACTAAATTAGGTGCCCCTGAGATGGTGTGTGGATAAGACGGACTGTTGGGAGGCGTTGGTGGATGCGTGCTGCTCTCCCCAATGGCTAGTCGAACACCATAGGGCCAAGTATAAGCGCGACCAAATGGAAGGTGTGCCACACCATCAAGGGAGCTCCAACCTGTTTGAGTACGGGGAGAACTGGGTATGTGGTTTCCTACATGATTCATGCAATTTCATTCTTCATGCTAGCATTTATCCCTTCCAAAATGACTTAATATGCTTAGTTAGTTAAAAAAATGGCATAACTACCTTGGATAGTTCATTTGTGACATAATTAGATCTACAATGACATAATAACCTTAGATAGCTCTACAAAATAACTAAATACTCTTTAGTTAGTTAAAAATGGCATAAATACCTAGGATAGCTAAATAATGACCTAAACTAATCTTAGCTAGTTCATTTGTGACATATTTAGCTCTAAAATGACATAATAACCTTAGATAGCTCTATAAAATGACTTAATATGCTTTGGTTAGTTCAAAAATGGCATCACTACCTTCGATAGCTCAATAATGACCTAAACTAATCTTAGCTAGTTCATTCATGACATAATTAGCTCTAAAATGACATAATAACCTTAGATAGCTCTATAGAATGCCTAAACATGCTTTAGTTAGCTAAACAATGGCATAACTACCTTGGATAGCTCAATAATGACATAATTAGCATACTTTGGTAAAAATTGCATAATAATCTTGGTTACCTCCAAAATGACCTAAATTTAGCTTATTTTCCTCGAAAATGGCATAATAACCTTACTTAGCTCCAAAATGATCTATTTACATAGCAATATCATTCTTTATGCTAGCTTGAGCCCTTAACTAATATTCTGTTCCTCTCTCTCAGGTGCACCACAACAAGAAGCCTATGTCAAATCTATTAGACCTCTATGGCACGACCTATACTGCCCCGTACAAGAAGGCCAAGCCATTCACGGAGTCTGACCTAGATCATCCAGAGAGCTTCACCAACATCTCCTCCCACCACAAGCTTGTGAGGTACATAGACGAGGGGAAGACAAGCAAAGGGGAGGACTTTAACCCGAGCCAGGATCCTTTTGATACAGAGATGGTTATGATATCTGGTGGCGGGAGGTCCCATGGCTCCATAGCCATCGGTGATGGATTGATATATTGTCCTAGGACTCTCCCGCAAGTCAAGAATTGCTAGAGTAGCTCTGATCCTGAGATAACGCCTCATGCACAGGCCGCGGAGCTTGCCATGGCGGTTAATTATAAGCACTCTCTCACCTTTCCTCCATTACACCGTGTGTGCGTCCGTCGATGATTACAATGCTAACGAGGAGTGGTGTGTTGCATTCATTGGTTGAGAAAGAGAGATTGAACACCCAGGCGCTTCTGGAGGAGGCAATAAGGGAGGCGTGATAACCCACATGTATAGGGGATCACAACAGTTTTCGAGGGTAGAGTATTCAACCCAAATTTATTGATTCGACACAAGGGGAGCCAAAGAATATTCTCAAGTATTAGCAGCTGAGTTGTCAATTCAGCCATACCTGGATAACTTAATATCTGCAGCAAAGTATTTAGTAGCAAAGTAATATGATAGTAGTGGTAACGGTAGCAAAAGTAATATGTTTGGTTTTATAGTGATTGTAACAGTAGCAACGGAACAGTAAATAAGCGAAGAACAATATATGAAAAGCTCGTAGGCATTGGACAATTATGTCGGATGCAATCAATCATGCAATAGTTATAACATAGGGTGACACAAAACTAGCTCCAGTTCATCAATGTAATGTAGGCATGTATTCCGAATATAGTCATATGTGCTTATGGAAAAGAACTTGCGTGACATCTTTTGTCTTACCCTCCCGTGGCAGCGGGGTCCTATTGGAAACTAAGGGATATTAGGGCCTCCTTTTAATAGAGTACCGGACCAAAGCATTAACACATAGTGAATACATTAACTCCTCAAACTACGGTCATCATCGGTAAGTATCCCAATTATTGTCACTTCGGGGTTAACGGATCATAACACATAATAGGTGACCATAGACTTGCAAGATAGGATCACGAACTGACATATATTCATGAAAAAATAATAGGTTCAGATCTGAACTCATGGCACTCGGGCCCTAGTGACAAGCATTAAGCATAGCAAAGTCATAGCAACATCAATCTCGGAACATAATGGATACTAGGGATCAAACCCTAACAAAACCAACTCAATTACATGATAAATCGCATATAACCCATCACCGTCCAGCAAGCCTACGATGGAATTACTCACGCACGACTCTGAGAATCATGAAATTGGTGATGGAGGAAGGTTGATGATGACGATGGCGACGGTTTCCCCTCTCCGGAGCCCCGAACGGACTCTGGATCAGCCCTCTCGATAGAGTTTAGGGCTTGGAGGCGTCTCCGTATTGTAAAACGCGATGAATCCTTCTCCCTAATTTTTTCTCCCAGAAAGTGAATATATGGAGTCAAGATGGACGTAAGTGGAGCGTCAGGGGGCCCACGAGGCAGGGGGCGCGCCCCCACCCTGGTGGACAGGGTGTGGGCCCCTGACGTGGATCTTTTCACCAGTATTTTTTTATATATTCCAAAAATAATATCCATTGATTTTCAGGTCATTCCGAGAACTTTTATTTCTGCACAAAAATAACACCATGACAATTCTGCTGCAAACAGCGTCAGTCCGGGTTAGTTCCATTCAAATCATGCAAGTTAGAGTCCAAAAAAAGGGCAAAACTGTTTGGAAAAGTAGATACGACGGAGACGTATCAACTCCCCCGAGCTTAAACCTTTGCTTGTCCTCAAGAAATTCAGTTCACAAACTGTAAGTGAGAAAGAAAAAACTTTTACAAACTGTGCTTGCTCTTGTTGTTGTAAATATGTAAAGCCAACATTCAAGTTTTCAGCAAGGATTATGAACTAACCATATTCACAATAGCATTTAGGTCTCATGTTTACTCATATCAATGGCATAATCAACTAGCGAGGAATAATAATAAATCTCAGATGACAACACTTTCTCAAAACAATCCTAATATGGTACAACAAGATGGTATCCCGCTGGCCCTTTCTGACACCGCAAAACATAAATGCAGAGCACCTTTAAAGATCAAGGACTGACTAGACATTGTAATTCATGGTAAAAGAGATCCAGTCAAGTCACACTCAATGTAAACTAACAATAATACATGCAAATGACAGCGGTGCTCCCCAACTGGTGCTTTTTAAGAAGAGGATGATGACTCAACATAAAAGTATATAGATAAGCCCTTCGCACAGGGAAGCATGGATTTGTAGAGGTGCCAGAGCTTGATTTTGAAATAGAGATGAATGATATTTTGAGAGATATACTTTCATTGTCAACATAACAACCGAGAGATCTTGATATCTTCCATGCTACACACATTATAGGCGGTTCCCAAGCAGAATGGTAAAGTTTATACTCCCCCACCACCAACAAGCATCAATCCATGGTTTGCCCGAAACAACAGGTGCCTCCAACTAACAACAATCCTGGGGGAGTTTTGTTTGCATTTATTTTGATTTGATTTGAGCATGGGACTGGGCATCCCGGTGACCATCCATTTTCTCGTGAGTGAGGAGCGGAGTTCACTCCTCTTGAGAATAACCCACCTATCATGGAGGATACAGACAACCCTAGTTGATACATGAGCTATTCGAGCATACAAAACAGAATGTTTATTTGAAGGTTTAGAGTTTGGCACATACATATTTACTTGGAACGGCAGGTAAATACCGTATATAGGAAGGTATGGTGGACTCATATGGAATAACTTTTGGGGTTTATGGAATTGGATGCACAAGCAGTATTCCTTCTTAGTACAAGTGAAGGCTAGAAAGATACTAGGAAGCGACCAGCTAGAGAGCGATAACAGTCATGAACATGCATTAAAATTAATCAACACCGAATGCAAGCATGAGTAGGATATAATTCACCATGAACATAAATATCGTGGAGGCTATGTTGATTTTGTTTCAACTACATGCGTGAACATGTGCCAAGTCAAGCCACTCGAATCATTCAAAGGAGGATACCACCCCATCATATCACATCACAACCATTTTAATAGCATGTTGGCATGCAAGGTAAACCATTATAAACTCCTAGCAAATTAAGCATGGCATAAGCAACTATAATCTCTAATTGTCATAGTGAACGTGTTTCATTCATAATAGGTTGAATCAGGAACGATGAACTAATCATATTTACAAAAACAAGAGAGGTCGAGTTCATACCGGCTTTTCTCATCTCAATCAGTTCATCATATATCGTCATGATTGCCTTTCACTTGCACGACTGAGTAGTCTGGATAATAATAATAGTGCACGTGCATCGGACTAAGCTGGAATCTGCAATCATTCAATTCAATAGAGAAGACAAGGTAATATGGGCTCTCTGTTAGATCAACAATAATGCATATGAGAGCCACTTAACATTTTCATTATGGTCATCTCCTCTCGACCCCCAAAGGAAAGAAATAAAACAAAAATATTTACACGGGAAAGCTCCCAACAAGAAAAAGAAGAACGAGAAATATTTTTGGGTTTTCTTTTAATTACTACTACTACAGGCATGGAAAATAAACTAGCTAAAAGCTACAACTAATTTTTTGGTTTTTGTTAAGGTTTTCAAACACATAAGAAGAAGGCATAAAAAGAAATTAAACTAGCATGGATGATATGATGAAAAAGTAAGAGCACCGACAATTGGCATGACTGTGTGAGCATGAATGTAATGTCGATGAGAAATACATATTCCCCCAAGCTTAGGCTTTTGGCCTAAGTTGGTCTATGCCCATGGATCAAAACTGTAGCTGTGGTCGTACTGGGAAGGGTCCTCAGATTTCCACTAGCTGGGGATCTCCTCCGTATTCCACTAATAAATAGACTAATAGTGAGGATCAGATGGTGGCTCCGGCTCTGCAGCTGACATCTGGCTCCGGTAGGCATGAATGGCCTCCGGTAGAACAAGGTAAATGCTTGAAAATATGTTGAACAAAGATGGCGCAGGCAAGGTAATAAACTCACAATATTTTTTTTGTTAAATATCAATTTATATTTGAGTATCTTATTCTTATCTTTAACAAATAACCTCAAGGGCTACCATACTCTTATAACCTAGAACAACAGGAGGAAGCAACTTTTCCTCTTTCTCATAATGCCTAATAGGTATGTTAAAGTGTGCAGCAAGGCGCGAGGCAAAGATGCCTCCAAGGACAGGGCCCTTAGTACGGTTCAGATTTAACCGTTTAGCAACAATAGCGCCTAACTGAAAGTAGTATCATGAAACAAGGCATGGTGCAAAATAACAATATCAGGGGCACTAAGGTTTCCACAGTTCCCGCGACCAATTAAGCATCTACTAGGAAATATTGCAAAGTAACGTGGAGCAGGAAAATGTATGCTAGTGATTCTTGCATCACAAACTTTCCTCGTTTCCCCTACAACAATTCTATCAATAAATCCCTCCACATCATTACGATGTGGTTCCTCTATGCTGCCCTCAAAGGGTATCAAACAGACCCAACAAAAATTATAAAGTCACATCTCCTTATGCTCATCATATAAATAAAATTCCACCGAAGGTGGTGATCTCCTAGCATGGAAATGAAAATTTTTCACAAAGATATTGGTTAGTAAGAGATATTGTTCATGCTGGTCATGGAGGAAGGCAGTGAGGCCTGCATTCTCATCCAAGTGAAAAAAATCTTCATGAATCCCAGCTTATCTCAAGAACTCATCACAAGGCCATTCACATGGCCGAACATCCGGAGTACGAGGGAGATTATACTTGGGCTTCTCGTTCTCTTCACTTTGCTTATCCTTCGATCTTCGGCTCAATGAGCCCCTCAAAAATCTCTTCATATTTCTCTGAAAATTTCATAATTTTTTAGTAACTTAAAATAGAAGTGAACCAAACTCAACAAGATTGATAGCAAGTACTCCAACAACTGCCTAGAGGCCATATCATTCATAAAAACTACTTTTGACCACATAAATTCGACATGCAAGCTCAAGAACAGGGTCACCTAAGCAGCAAAAATTTGCAATGAATAAAGCACTAGAAGAAAAACTAATTGGACCATTGGAGGAGTCACATACCAAAGAAAAATCCCCCAAAGTAGTTTTGTGAATGGAGCTTTGAGCAAGGAGATCGAAAATGGTAGCAAGATGAGCAAGAAATCGGGTTTGAACTGGCTAGTGATTTTTTCTGGAGCAAGACGAAGTGTGTGGGTGCAAGGATAAGTGTATGGGGCCCACGTGGGGTCCATGAGGCAGGGGGTGCGCCCAGGGGGTGGGCACGCCCTCCACCCTCGTGGGCACGTGGCTACTCCACCTGCTGTGTTCTCAGTGCCTAAAATCCTTAAATATTCTGGAAAAAATAATATTTCATTTTCAGGGTATTTGGAGAACTTTTATTTTCGTGGCATGTTTTTATTGCAAGGATAATTCAGAAAATAGGTAGAAAACACTATTTTTTTCTTTATTTAAATAACAGAAAGTAAAAAGAGGGTACAGAGAGTTGTGTTTTCGAACTTCATCCATATCATGCTCATCAAAAGGAATCCACTAACAAGGTTGATCAAGTCTTGTTAACAAACTCACTCCGAACCGCACGAAACCGAAGAAATTTCGAATAACACCAGGTTACCTCAACGGGGATATGCATGTCCCCAAAAATAAGAATATCATATTTCTTCTTGACAGTAGGAAGAGGAAATTCAAAACCTCCAATAGTGATTGTTGAAATTTTTCCAATAAAATTGATACTCTGGACTTGAGGTTGTTTCCTCAGAAAGTGTACCGTATGCTCATTACGATTAACATGAAAAATGGCATTGCCTTTGTTGCAATCAATAACAGCCCCTGCATTATTCAAAAAGGGTCTACCAAGGATAATCGACATACTATCATCCTCAGGAATATCAAGAATAACAAAGTCCGTTAGAATAGTAACGTTTGCAACCACAACAGGCACATCCTCACAAATACCGATATGTATAGTAGTTGATTTGTCGGCCATTTGCAAAGATATTTCAGTAGTTGTCAACTTATTCAAATCAAGTCTATGATATAAAGAGAGAGGCATAACACTAACACCGGCTCCAAGATCACATAAAGCAGTTTTAATATAGTTTCTTTTAATAGAGCATGGTATAGTTGGTACTCCTGGATCTCCAAGTTTCTATGGTATTCCACCCTTAAAAGTGTAATTATTAAGCATTCTGGAAATTTCAGCTTCCGTTGTCTTCTTTTATTTGTAATAATATCCTTCATGTATTTAGCATAAGGATTCATTTTAAGTATATCAGTCAAACACATACGCAAAAAGATAGGTCTAATCATTTCAGCAAAGCGCACAAAATCCTCATCATCCTTTTTCTTGGATGGTTTAGGAGGAAAAGGCATGGGTTTCTGGACCCATGGTTCTCTTTCCTTACCATGCTTCCTAGCAAAAAAGTCTCTCTTATCATAACGTTGATTCTTTGATTGTGGGTTATCATGATCGACAGCAGGTTCAATCTCTACATCATTATCATTGCTAGGTTGTGCATCGACATGAACATCATCATAAACATTATCACTAGGTTCATGTTCATTACCGAATTGTGTTTCGGCATCATAAATAGAAATATCATTGGGATTCCCAGGTGTGTCAACAACAGGTTCACTAGAAGCATGCAAAGTCCTTCTAAGAATCTTGCTCAATTCTCTTAGGGTGGCCCTCAGGATACAAAGGTTCCAGAGTCATTTTACCTCCTCTAGTCATAACTCTAACAACATTATCATTCTTCTTATTATTTAATTCTCTTAGGTGGTAACCATACAAGCATGTATACTAATAAGTTTAAGTTCACCTTTAACACTAGCCATATAATCACTCAAGTGTTCAAGCATATCAGCATTGCGTTTCAATTGCCTACCAACATAAGCATTGAAGTCTTCTTGCTTAACCATAAAGTCATCAAACTCATCCAAGCATTGGCTAGCAAACTTAGTAAATGGAATTTCACATTTATCAAATCTATAGAGAGAATTTACCTTTACTACCTATGTCGGGTTATCAAGACCATGTATTTCTTCAATAGGTGGTAAATTCATAACATATTCAACTTTAGTACCTTTTTCTTTCACTGATTTCTTTGCCTCTTGCATATCTTCAGGACTGAGAAATAGAATACCCATTTTCTTAGGAGTTGGCTTCGGAGTTGGTTCAGGAGGTGTCCAATTATTTTCATTCGTCAACATATTATTCAATAGTAATTCAGCTTGATCAACAGTTCATTCCCTTAAAACACAACCAGCACAACTATCCAGGTAGTCTCTGGAAGCATCGTTAGTCCATTATAAAAGATATCAAGTATTTCATTTTTCTTAAGAGGATGATCAGGGAAAGCACTAAGTAATCGGAGAAGCCTCCCCCAACCTTGTGGGAGACTCTCTTCTTCAATTTGCGCAAAATTATATATTTCCCTTGAAGCAGCTTGTTTCTTATGAGCGGGGAAATATTAAGAAGAGAAGTAATAAATCATATCCTGGGGACTACGCACACAACCAAGATCAAGAGAATTAAACAATGTTTTAGCATCATCCTTTAATGAGAACGAGAATAACTTAAGGATAAAGTAATAGCGAGTTTTCTCATCATGAGTAAACAGGGTGGCTATATCATTTAATTTAGTAAGATGTGCCACAACAGTTTCAGATTCATAGCCATAAAAAGGATCAGATTCAACCAAAGTAATTAACTCGGGATTGACTAAGAAATCATAATCCTTATCAGTAATAAAGATAGGTGAAGTAGAAAAAGCAGGGTCATATTTCATTCTAGCATTCAAAGACTTTTCTTTAAGCATGGCTAATAATTTCTTAAGATCAGATCGATCATTGCAAGCAAGAAAGTCTCTAGCAGTTTCTGCATCCATAACATAACCCTCAGGCACAATAGGCACTTCATATCTAGGGGGAGAATCTTCATCATCACTTTCATCAATATTATCAGTTTCAATAGTTTCATTCTCTCTAACCCTATCAAGTTGTTCATCAAGAAATTCACCTAGTGGCACAGTAGTATCAAGCATATAAGTAGTTTCATCATAAGTATTATGCAAAGCAGAAGTAGCATCATCAATAACATGCGACATATTAGAATGAATAGCAGGTGTAGGTGTCACAAGTTTACTCAAAACAGAAGGTGAATCAAGTGCAGAGCTAGATGGCAGTTCCTTACCTCCCCTCGTACTTGAGGGAAAAATCTTGGTTCTTTGATCTTTCAAGTTCTTCATAATGATAAGCAGATATAAATCCCAAGTGACTCAAAGAATAGAGCTATGCTCCCCGGTAACGGCGCCAGAAAATAGTCCTGATAACCCACAAGTATAGGGGATCGCAACAGTTTTCGAGGGTAGAGTATTCAACCCAAATCTATTGATTCGACACAAGGGGAGCCAAAGAATATTCTCAAGTATTAGCAGCTAAGTTGTCAATTCAACCACACCTGGATAACTTAATATCTGCAGCAAAGTATTTAGTAGCAAAGTAATATGATAGTAGTGGTAACGGTAGCAAACGTAATATTTTTGGTTTTATAGTGATTGTAACAGTAGCAATGGAAAAGTAAATAAGCGAAGAACAATATATGAAAAGCTCGCAGGCATTGGATCAGTGTCGGCGTTCTGGCAACGGGGGTCCCCAGACTTGCCTGCCTGCGGCCTGCGGCGTGGCTCAAAGGGGGGCCCAGCACGACCCACCTTCACCAACACAAACCCAAGACCCTCGCGAGGGGCCAAGCCTCGCGGGGAGGACGACGCGGAGCTTCCTTAGGCACTGCCTCGTCAGGCTGGCTCACGAGGAGGCGGAGAGATCAAGGCGGGGTACCTCACGAGGTGCCCGTGACGCAAGCCATGACGACTCAGGGCGCCAGGAGGGTGCCAGCCCGTGCAGGGTCCTCCTTTCCTCTTTGGTGCAAAGGGGGCAAGCGCAGCCGCGGAGTACTGAGGCATCAGGCAAAGGTTGCCATTTCGGTGCAACGAGACCAAGATCAGGAGGACTACAAGATGGCGTCATCACCAGAGCTTTGCGCAGACAAAGACCACTTTTGTCAGGATAGCTGATACTTGCTGTCCCCCTTCAAATTAGCGCGCCATTGTTGGCTCCCTTCCCGCTCGATATTTGGGAAGAGGACCAGGGCCTCTATAAATAGGACCAGCCACCCACATAGCAAGGGGGGTTCAGTCGGTTGGCTGGAGGCAGAGAGAGAGAGAAGGTGACTGAACTCCACCGAGCAGTTCATCGCCCCAGCCAAGAACAGACCATCGCGAGGCTATTCTTCCTTGTATTGTTCATCATCATCAGCCCAAGAGGCAATCCACCACACCACACACTGGAGTAGGGTATTACACCATAACGGTGGCCCGAACCAGTATAAACCCTGTGTCTCTTGTGTTGTTCTTTCAGTAGTTCTAGATCCTAGCACGGCGGAGGGGTGCAGGTAGGTAGGAGGCGAAATCTCCGCGCGCGCCCCAGTGTTCGAACCTCAAGGGTCTGCCGGAACACGAAATCCGACATTTGGCGCGCCAGGTAGGGGTGCGCCGGAATTCGTCTTCCACCGCTCCGTGCCCCGTCGCGTCGCCATCACCATGCCCGGCGACCAGGAGGGCAACCCAGACCCATGGGTGGCATGGCCCGCCCGCGCAGAGCCGCTCGCCTTGGGCGACCCCGTGCCCCAGGCAGCTCGCGGTCTGCAGGGCGCCGCGGGCCGCGGGCAACACGGACAGGCTTCGACAGCTCTCACACCGCGGCAAGCGCGGTTGGCAGCAAGGGCCTCCAATCACGCCACGACCATGACATCGTACACCCACCGGGAGCAGGCGAACTCGAGGGCCACGCTCACGGTGGCCCGAGAGCTGCTACAATGTAGACTGCTGGAGGGCGGCCGCGACGTGCTGCTGGAGCGGGTGGCAGAGCTCCTGGGCTTCGCCGCCTCGGGGGCTCACCCCTTCTGCACCCAGCTCCCATCTCCAACCTAGGGCGGCCCGCGCGGGGGCCCCGCGCGTGCCCGTGGGCTCCAAGGCTACTCCAACACCAGCGAGGCTGTCAGCACCGGACCGGCGGTGGCGCTGCCCTCACTCCTGGTCCGTGAAGAAGAAGGACTCGACCCGACCCGCGGCCCTAGTGGACAGCCGCGTTGCCAACCCACGGTAGGCGCGTCAGGCAGGACCACGTGGCACGCAGAGCACTACGGCGTGGCCTCCGGGATGACGGCGCCAAAGGAGTATGTGCCCCACATGATGGACCAAGGACACCCACACGAGGGTGAACAAGGCTCGCTCCTCAGCCCAAGCTGGTGGCACGAGGCGCCAGAAGCTGAGCCCTTCCAGGAGTCTCGGGATGGTCCCACTGGGCACGCTGGAGGCAACGATTATCGGGTAACGCTAATTCTTCAGCAGGCATACGCTAACCATGGATCGCAGGAGGTGCAGGTTGCCACAGCGGGCAGCTGCCCTGCTCCCACAGTCTCCTACCCCTCGGGAGGAGGGCTTAGGGGGCTGCAGGAGAGGGGAAGGGATTCGACATCACCACCGCGGTGTTCAGAGCAAGGTGTTCTCAAGAGGTAGGCCCTCCGCTGGGGAGGTGCCCCAGGGCCTGGCCCCGGCGGAGGACCCGTGGTCGTTGGGGGAACCGCTGGCGACCGCTCTACCCCACCGGCGGCGTCCTGGTTTCCGGTCGTCGTTGATGGCACTAGAGTGTGGCGCAAGGCGGGGCCCTCATCTGGCGATATGAAGCAAGGCCAGTACCTGTGAAGAAGGCCCAGTGCCTGTGAAGCTCGCCGCCCCGTGACACTCTCACGTAATAATGAGTGGGGTTGTACACGCCCCGAAGTCTCAGGGATGCCGGCCTCGGGCCCTGGGGCTCCCTCCCACGCCCAGTGGTAGCACTTAGCTCCGCGCTGGTGAGAAGACGTCCAAGACTAGACTAGGTGCCGGACGCGGCCTTTTGTTTGCTTTCGTTGCTCTTCCCCTTGGTTGTCGCTTTCCCCCGCTGGATTCAAGTTGGATTCGAATTTGAGATTTGCGTGTGTTCAGGGAAGGAGTGGTTAGTCTCGTTCGAGCAATTTCTCGCGTTTTGGTTACCACTTCGCCTTAGCCGCCTCCCCTCGCGAGTCCCTCGCGAGCCGGGTCAGGCCTAGCTTGAGCGCAGCCCAGACTGCCGCCGCCGCGTCCTCTCAGGAGGGTGTTTTACTGCAGATCCTACGGATTCAATCAGGGGACACTCAGGACACCACAACCCCCCGCGGGCTGCCTCAGGGCCAGCACGGAACAAAGGTAAACTAGCCGACCAGCGCGTCGCTTAAGCCAGCCACTTGGCGCGGGTGCATGGGCGATGTAGCTTCTACTGATACGATAAACACAAGTTTTACATGAGGGGCTCCCCCTCCAAAATGCTCTCATAGCTATCAGGGCAAAACCTGAGTTCTATTCATGCAGGGTGAGGAAGCAGGAACGATGCACAATCAGTCGGATGAATCCCCCAATGCATCCTGAGGAGCACCACCAGAGCCGTTGCTAGCGTCGCTGAACTCGCCATCGCTGTCCGTGTTTCCGCCAACGGCGTCAGAGCCGTCCATCACGCCGCCCTCGTCAGCCGCCACGATCACGTCGTCGTTGTCCGAGGCAAAGGCCCTAATAAGAGCGTCCACATTGTCTTCCACCCAGTGCGCCAGCTCGCCTCAGGCGGCCTAGGGGAGTGGGGCAATGGCGGCGTCAAAATCAAAGTGGGGATCCATGTTCCGGAGGTGGCCGAATACGCGAGAAAAGGCGCGCCTGAGCAGGGCGCGGCTCCTCTCCTCCACCAACCTGTCAGCCCTGATCGACCGCGCCACCAGCTGCGTCACCACGTCAGTGAAGAACTGAAGATTGCCAGCATAGTTGACTACGTGCGGCTTGCCGACGGCCTCCTCATAGATGTTGCCCAAGGCTGCATTGGCTCTCTCCCGGAGCATGGTGAGCATGGGGCCGTGCTCGTGCTCCAGGATCCGCCGCTGACGTATCTCGTCCGCATTCCGGCGTGCGACGGCCTCAGCCTCCTCCACCCGCTGGCGAAGAAGGAGCACCTTGGCCTGGGAAGTGGTTAACTCACCTTGCGCCACCTCAAGGGCGGCCCGGGAAGCATCAGCCCGCCGCGTCACCTCCTCCAGCTTGGCCCTCAAGGCGGCAGTCCTGCCTTCAGCTTCGGCCCGGATCAACCCCAAATTCTCTTCGAACTCGTGCTCGAGGTTCAAATGCGCCATCGCCACTCGACGTCCGACCTCCTCCAGGACGGGGGCTTCCTGTGCAGCAACATCATCCTCCACCTGCGTCACCAGGCGCTCCCTCGTCTCCAGACGCTCGTACTCGTGGGTACGTTCTGCGGCTTCCAGCGTCAGCGCCTCCTCGCGCTTCTGGAGCTCTGCTGAGTCACCAGAGGCCACCTTCATCGACGCGAGGGCTGCCTCGCGCAGCTCCACCTGCTCCTCCAGCGAGTGGCACTAGGCCAGAAGCTCCCGAGCCCGCTCCTCCGTAGCCATTCGCCACCGGTCAGCTTCCCGAGCCTCCTCAGCGGCCCGAGACTGGGCCTCCCGAGAGGCCACCAGCGACGCCTTGGCCTCTGCTTCATCAAGATCACGCTGACAGCGCGCAAGGGCGATGGCGCCCTCTAGCTCGCGCCTCTCTGCAGCCAGGCGCAGGCCCTCGGCCTCAAGGCGCGCGTCTTCATCAGCAAGCTCCTCACCAAGCAGGCTCACTGCGTCAGTCGCCGTTCGAAGGAATCCTTGGCAGAGAGCGCGACGCTCCCAAGCGCGCTCGAGCACGTCTTCCACACCATCATCTGCCCCAAGCAAGCGCCGGGGGCCGCGAGTCAGCACTCCCCCTCCGGGCTGGGGGCCGGGGGCTGGCACCCTCGCGATGGCCGGGCATGCCGTGTCAGAAGCCCGGCCTGGGGCCAGCCCGTCCTCAGGAGAAGAGCGCAGGAAGCGCCTCAGCCAATCGCAGTTCACGACCAGGCGAGAAGCCCATGGCAGGCTGGCTATGCCACGAGAAGGCCCGCGAAGGAGGATCACGAGGTGCGCGGGGCCACGATACGCCTCGGGACGGTTCGCCTCGTCAATCGCCCTCACCACAAGGGCTCCGCTGCTCGGAGCGCTCGAGGACGGTGGAGGGGGCGAAGCCAAGGGGGACGGCTCCTCAGCCTTCTCCGCAAGCTCGGCTGGAAGGGGCCTGCGGAGCAAGGGTTAGTACAAGTAATAGAAGGATCGGGAGCTGGGAAAGGAGAAGGCTTACTCATCAGTGGCGAAGTACTTCCTACGCTTCAGCAGGCGACAAGGGTAATCGTCGCCCAGGGCCTCCCTTCTCTTCCGGAGAGCCTCGAAGTCCACGCGGAACCGGCCCAGGAGTTGGGCGCATGGATCAACCTTCGACGAAGACGGAGCGTCAAGGCGATCTGCAGCAAGGGCGCCTGCCTGATGTGCATTGTCAATCGCCTCCCTAAGAGAAGCAGTTGGAGCCTCAGGGGCCCCAGTCGCAGGTATTGAGGGCAGCTGCTCGTCACCCTCAGCCTCAGCGGCACAGGCCCCAAGAGCTGCTTCCTCATGAGCCTCGACCGGCACTGTCACCGCGCCGGGAGCCCCCTCGGCCTCTGGCGCCTCGTGCCTCCCTGCTCCGCCACTCGAGGATGAGTCGCCTTGGCCGACTGGAAGGGCAGTCACCACCACTGGGTTCTCGCGAGGCCCCTGAAGGCCGGCGGGGCGCGGCCCCCACTCATCAAAGACAGGCATCTGCTTCACAAAATCGCCCCTGCTCTAGCAGAGGTACAGCAAGGCCCCTCCCTGCCGGACACTGCCGGGGTTGGGGTCCCCATCCAGGGTCAAGAGCGCCGTCCTCAGCACCTCAGGAGTCAGGTCCTCTTCTTGGAGCCTCATACGATCCTCGCGCGCACGGAAGGCCCACATCCGGCGAGAGTGGCGTTGAAGAGGAGCAACGCGGCATAGCAGGAACTCCTTCACCACCTTGGGCGCTGTCACGCCAAGCGACCTCAAGAGCACGAAGCGGCGCCAGACGAAGATGAGCCGGGGGCTCTCAAGCGTCTCCTGGCCCCAACCCAAATTGGGGGCAGCAGGTGAGGTCGGCTCCGATAGCAGGTGGCTGGACACCCCTGCGTCCACATAGAGCCACCGCTCGCGGAACCCAACCTCGGGCAGGGAGAGCTTGAAGTCAATCCCAGAGGCCGCAGTCTCATACGCGGCAACGAAGCTCACGCAAGCCCAGCATTGGGTAGGGTCGACAAGATGCAACGAGAAGAAGTGGCGCAGCAAGGCAACCGAATGAGGGATGCCCACCATAGCTTCGCAAACAAAGGCGAAGACCGAAAGGAGGGTGATGGATTCAGGACACAGATGCATCATGTGGATCTGATAGTGGGAAAGCACGGCGTTGAAGAAATCAGAAAAGGGAGGAACCAGACCCGCCCACAGGGAGTCGGCAAGATACGGGACCTCGATGGTTGTCCTGTCGATGGAGAAGTGGGACGCGGGCCAGGCCGTCGTCCTCCCGCATTCATTGAAGATGGTGGCCAGAGCGAAGCTGACGTTGCCCAAGCCCTCGGCGAGGGCCGCCGACGGAGGCGGGCAAGGCGGAGACACGGGTTTCTTCCCTCTCCCCTTCTTCATCGGAGCCATGGCGATGGGAAGGGGGGGGAGGAAGGTTCGAGATCAGGTTGAAAACAGAAGCCGGAGTTCGAGCGGAAGAAGGACAGAGGGCACTCGAGCAACAGAAAAGGGAACAGCTGTGTACGACTACGGGTCCGCTTAGCGTGGCGCAAAATAAGGAGGGCGTGGGGGAACAGTGCCGCCCACGACCAATCAACCGTCGCACGGCACCTAAGGCCGCAGGCTATTAGGGCCCGCGGCACTTCGCTCTTGCCCTTCCGCCTCCCTGCACGGCCAAGTCCGGGAGCGCCTTGGGCCCGGGGGCTACTGTCGGCATTCTGGGAATGGGGGTCCCCAGACATGCCTGCCTGCGGCCTGTGGCGTGGCTCAAAGGGGGGCCCAGCACGGCCCACCTTCACCAACACAAACCGAAGACCCTCGCGATGGGCCAAGTCTCGCGGGGCGGAAAACATGGAGCTTCCTCAGGCACGGCCTCATCAGGCTGGCTCATGAGGAGGCGGAGAGATCAAGGCGGGGTACCTCACGAGGTGCCCGTGACGCAAATCATGACGACTCAGGGCACCAGGCGGGTGCCAGCCCGCGCAGGGTCCTCCTTTCCTCTTTGGTGCAAAGGGGGCAAGCGCAGCCGCGGAGTACCGAGGCATCAGGCAAAGGTTGCCATTTCGGTGCAACGAGACCAAGACCAAGAGGACTACGAGACGGAGGTCACCGTGGAGCCCAAGACGGCGTCATCACCAGAGCTTTGCGCAGACAAAGACCACTTTTGTCAGGATAGCTGATACTTGTTGTCCCCCTTCAAATTAGCCCGCCATTGTTGGCTCCCTTCCCGCTCGATATTTGGGAAGAGGACCCAGGCCTCTATAAATAGGTCCAGCCACCCACATAGCAAGGGGGGTTCGGTCGGTTGGCTGGAGGCAGAGAGAGAGAGAAGGTGACTGAACTCCACCGAGCAGTTCATCGCCCCAGCCAAGAACAGACCCTCGCGAGGCTGTTCTTCCTTGTATTGTTCATCATCATCAGCCCAAGAGGCAATCCACCACACCACACACTGGAGTAGGGTATTACACCACAACGGTGGCCCGAACCAGTATAAACCATGTGTCTCTTGTGTAGTTCTTTCCGTAGTTCTAGATCCTAGCATGGCGGAGGGGTGCAGGTAGGTAGAAGGCGAAATCTCCGCACGCACCCCAGTGTTTGAACCTCAAGGGTCAGCCGGAACCCGAAATCCAACAATTGGTGATGGAGAATTATGTCGGATGCAATCAATCATGCAACAGTTATAACATAGGGTGACACAGAACTAGCTCCAGTTCATCAATGTAATGTAGGCATGTATTCCGAATATAATCATACATGCTTATGGAAAAGGACTTGCATGACATCTTTTGTCCTACCCTCCCGTGGCAGCGGGGTCCTATTGGAATCTAAGGGATATTAAGGCCTCCTTTTAATAGAGTATCGGACCAAAGCATTAACACATAGTGAATACATGAACTCCTCAAACTACGGTCATCACAGGTAAGTATCCTGATTATTGTCACTTTGGGGTTAACGGATCATAAAACATAATAGGTGACTATAGACTTGCAAGATAGGATCACGAACTCAGATATATTCATGAAAACATAATATATTCAGATCTGAAATCATGGCACTCGGGCCCTAGTGACAAGCATTAAGCATAGCAAAGTCATAGCAACATCAATGTGAGAACATAATGGATACTAGGGATCAAACCCTAACAAAACTAACTCGATTACATGATAAATCTCATCCAACCCATCACCGTCCAGCAAGCCTATGATGGAATCACTCACACACGGCAGTGAGCGTCATGAAATTGGTGATGGAGGAAGGTTGATGAAGACGATGTCGATGGATTCCCCTCTCCGGAGCCCTAAAAGGACTCCAGATCAGCCCTCCCAAGAGAGTTTAGGGCTTGGCGGTGGCTCCGTATTGTAAAACACGATGAGTCCTTCTCCCTGATTTTTTTCTCCCTGAAAGTGAATATATGGAGTCAAGATGGACGTCGGTGGAGCGTCAGGGGGCCCACGAGGCAGGGGGCGCGCCCAGGGGGTAGGCGTGCCCCCACCCTCGAGGACAGGGTGTGGTCCCCCTGACGTGGATATTTTCGCCAATATTTTTTATATATTCCAAAAATAATCTCCGTTGATTTTCAGGTCATTCCGAGAACTTTTATTTCTGCACAAAAATAACACCATGGCAATTCTGCTGAAAACAGCATCAGTCCGGTTAGTTCCATTCAAATCATGCAAGTTAGAGTCCAAAACAAGGGCAAAAGTGTTTGGAAAAGTAGAAATGACGGAGACGTATCAAGGCGGCGTAGAGGAAGAGGGAGATGGAGATGGAGGAGAGGACGGCTAAGCTATTTGAGGAGGAGAGGAACCGGAACGAGGCGTCTAACCAGGCCCTATATGAGCTCGGCATGGTACGTTTCTCGTGCATATTACCCAATCATGCACGTAATGTTCGCATTACTAACTAATATGACTGACTCGTGAGAACCAAATGTGCAGACCATGTGCGAGAAAAACGGTCAGCCCCCTTCGCCGATGCCCCAGATTGCTTCGGCGACCATGGTGAGTTTGATTTGAATGGTCGTTAGTTACTAGTATTCACATTTCAGTTTGCATCATGCTAACGAGACATTATTGGAAATGACCTTTGGTGCAGCGTGGCTCCCGACAAGCATCGACCAATCCTTCTGCGTCTGGCAATGGCGGAACCCCGACCGGTACTTCACCTCCGTTTGCCACTAGCGCAGCCCCGAACATTCCTACACCTCCGTGATAACGGTATTTTTCTTCGTATTTAGCCTGTTTAGTCCATTTTTGACATAATTTAGCTTATTTAGTCCACAAATGACATAATAAGATGAAGAAAATCAAGGAAGAGGTAGGAAAGAAGGAATAGGAACAAAAGAAGAAGAAGAAAGAGAAGAAGAAGATGTTCTTCTTCTTTTCTTATTCTTCTTCTTTTCCTCCTCTTACTTATTTTTATTCGTAAATGGCATAATAACGTTGCTAACCTCATAAATGTCATATACTTAGCTTGCTGTCCTCTAAAATCACACAATAAGCTTAGTTAGGTCAAAATAGCATAATTAGCTAGGTTAGCTAAAAATGACCAAGTTTAGCTAGCTTAGCTCCAATATGGTCCATTTAACCTATGTTAGCTCCAAAATGACCTATTTACCTAGCTTAGCTCTAAATTGACCTACACACTTAGCATTTTTACCTACCTTAGCCCAAAAATGGCATTTTTGGCTACATTAGTTAGAAAAGAAGATAAATAATAGGAGAGGAGAGAAAGAAAGAGAATATAAATTCTTCTTCTTCTTTTCCTCCTCTTCCTTTTCTTCTAGCTAGTCTTCTTCTTCTTCTTCTAACTTTCATCTGTCCCAATTTGCAGATTTGCTTTACATGAGGAAGCTTGGATTCATGGAGTGTACTATTCTTCTGGTGCCTGCTTGTTGTTTATGAAAACTTGTTTGGATATGTATGTCTATATGGATATGTTGTTGGAAACTTGTTTCTAGTTATGTATGTATATATGGATATGTTGGACTTTGTTGAACTATGTTGTTGGATATATATGTTGGATTTGATGAAATATGTTGTTGGACATGCTGTTATATGTTGTAGGATATGTTGGATATGTATGCATGTATATCTCTGTGTGAAATCCTGTCAAATTAAATGGATTCAAATAAAAATGGGGGATATATAGCCTCTTCGCCGTCTGCTAGTGGACGGCAAAGAGCTTTGCCGTCTGCTAGCAGATGGCAAAGAGGACACGTGGGAGCTACCTGAAGAAACTGGGAACACTGGCTGCCTATTTGGTCACTTTGTCGTCTACCAGTGGATGGCAAAGACCTTCGAATCTTTGTCGTCTGCTGGCGGACGGCAAAGTGACCAAATAGGACTAGCAAACAGGGCCAGCCAAGCCGTCCGCCAGCAGACGGCACAGATTCAAACGTCTTTGTCGTCAGTCGGGGGACGACATAGCTGGCCACGTGGCAGCTTCTCAGTGCTAGCCGAGCTGAGCTCTTTGCCGTCTGTCAGCAGACGGCAAAGAGCTACTGGCGGATGGCAAAGAGTGTCGTTAACCCCCTAGCGTCTCTCACCCCACCCCACTGTCATCCATGATCTTTGCCATGTGCTGGCCTCAGACGGCGGACGACACAATCCTTTGCCGGCACTCGTTTAAACAGACAGTTTGCCGTCTGCTGGCTGACGGCAAATGATTTTGCCGTCCGACATGTATACCTTTGATGTCCACCATGGCAGATGGCAAAGAAGCTGATTCCAGTAGTGGTAGTCACTGTAGTTCTTTTTCCACGTTTTTCTAGTGGACACAATAAACTAGGCCACAACAACCATGGCAACACATGGACTATTGTGACCATGGTCCTGCTACCTGCGTAGTGACCATGGCCCTCCACGGGCTGTACGATCCATGGGCCTTCCACGGGGTGTAGGATCCGTGGGCCTTCTACGGGCCATAGGATCCATGGTCCTTCCACGGGCCATCTCATCTATGGGCCTTCTACAGGCCGTATATTCGTTTCGCCACACATGGGTCGTACTATTCACGGACCAATGAGGGACGGCGAAATAGGCCATAAACGGGCTAGAGTGGAAATCGTCTGTTTTGTGGCCCAGCCATAACGGACCATTAATAGGCCGTAATTGATGACGCTACGGAAACAACCCAACATGTTAATGGGCCATAAGCAGGCCAACTGTAACCACGGGCTGAATTTGGCCCATAAGTTGAACAGGCTACTAACGGACCATAAGTAATCGAATTCTAGAAATGAGCCCAAGAATGAATGGGCCCTTAGAAGGTCGAAAGTTAACACGGGCTAGAAACAGCCAACGGACTAATGGACCATTAATGTGTATAGAGCGATAGATTGTTCATTATGGGCCAGTTTCACCATGGGCCATTAATGGGCCAAGATTTACAAAGGGCCTCATATGGGAAGAAAGACGTCATGGGCCAGACGTGGGCCAGAAGTTACAACGAGCTGGAATCATACTAGACGGCCCAGATGACGCTACTCGGCCTAATTTGGGTAAGCAGTAACGGGTTGTGACCTAGTGGGCTGTATATGGGCTATATGCTAACAGGCCGTTAACAGGCTTTCCGTGGGCCGGCCCGCTACCTCTTTGACGAAGTCAAATGGGCCGGCCTTTTCACTAAAATATGCCTCTATTGGGTCATCCCACGTGTCGACATATCATAGGTACCTCCTCTCCAGTGAGTGGATGACATCTGTCCCAGCGGTGAGCCAACACGTGTTTCCTCCGGCCAATGAGAATTTTACACGTGGAACATCCCCATAGGTCTGGGATGTTAACGGGTTATCGGATCCAAAACCGGACCCGATAGCTTAACGGTGACCCGTTATGGCGGATGCCACGTGTCGGTCACCCTTGACGAAAGCACTTCCATGACACGCCATTTATCGTCATGCAAGTGGATACTTCCGTCATGATAATTTCGGTAATGTCATGGAACACTTGTAGGACAGCACAAGTCTGACTATCTTGATTCTGTCATAAAATTGTCATGGATGTACATGAATGACAGAAAATGTGACCTGCTGTGACAAACATGTATCATCACGTAAGTGTATTTTTTTTTAGTGGCAGAGGCCAATGGACTTGCCGCAGCTCACGGGTGAAGGCAGGGCACCAAGCCTCAAAAGGTAAGTACCCGCCTCCACCGAGCATAGGATCGTCGACATTGGGGTCATCATGTCCATTGGACTGGTGGTGGTCGTCACAGCGTAGCTCGATGGTGATGCGCGCACCTTCCCTCTGTCTGTCCTCCAGGGCTCGCCGTCGGCCATGATGTGCTCGATGATCAGAAGAAGCCATCAAGGCACCATCAAGCTCTTAGTCGCGCACCCCTCGTGCTAGTTGTCGTAGTGGGGATGGCACCGTGGGGGTAGCCCCTTCCGCGCAGCCAGCAGCGTGGGCTGCCGCCGTCGTCTGGGGACGCCGTGGCTGGCCAGCTCCCTGTGAGCCCCTAGCCTCGGCAAAGCCAATCAGAATCTGAATGGTGGCTCTCCACTCATCCATCCGATCGGCTGCCAGCGAGAATATCAGCAATTGCTGGGCCCGCGCCATGGCCTCTGAAGCGGTACTTGGCATGGGTGATGATGATGTGGAACGCAGCGTTGCCCAGCTCCTGGCGATGCCGACGGTGGCTGTGTCGGGCTCCCGTCGCCGGGAGCCAGTCACTTGGATGGCATGGTGACGAGGTTGTGGAGCGTGTGGACCAATGACCTTGTTCGGAGCATTGGCTGGGCTAGTTTGCTCCGGGGGGTGCATGTCCTGCGAGAGCGCCCGTGATGGGGGCGGCCGGAGGATTGCAATTCGCTTTAGGGAGAACGCACCGCCGTGGCTATGTCCCTCGGCTAGGCAGGAAGGGACAGAAGGATTAATCTCTCTACCCGCACCTCGCGGCGCGTGGTCGTCGGGATGTTGTTGGTGCTGTCCTTCTCCGGTGCCTCCCTCTCCTGCTTCGGCCGCGAGGGAGGTTGTGACAAAGCCGTCTGCGCCGGCCACATCCCCTGCAACACCTACATCCTCATGTGTCTTCGTATTCCTCGTGGCATCGGCGGCCGCGGGCGGCGGGGCCTTCAAGGTGGGGTGTGCTATGGCAGCATGCTTCTTCTTGGGCGCCATAGTTGATGGAGACGCTGATGATGACAATAGCGATGAAGATGACATGCTACTTACGATCTCGGATTCGTGCAAGTGATCCCCCTACCTGGCACACCAAAGATATCATGGAAAACCACGACCACCTATAGGGTCATGATCCCCTTTTTGGTTCGTTGGGGGGGTGGGCACATTGCACAAAGCGCGGAGAAGCACAACATAGCACGATAGAGATCACACGGGTAGTTTTACCCAGGTTTAGGCTGCCATGAAGAGTAAAACCCCACTCCTACTTTGGTGGATTGATGGTGGATAATGGTGTAGAATGCGGCGCTCTTGCCCGGCAAGGTTGCCACGGGGCAGGAGTGGCTACGCGCGTATGAATGTGTGATGGTCCAAATGCTTTCTATGGTTTCAATGGGCCTCTTTTTAAAGATAAAGTGGTCACCACGGTGGCAAATCAGTCATTACAGGCTGATTAGATAGCAAACAGTGCTATCATACCTCACTTTGCAGGCTGACAGAGTGCATTAAATGTGCTGCTCAATGTCACATCACAGTGCGCCCGACAAGGCTTGCCAGCTTCGCGCCTTCTTGCTTGACACGTCTTGGGATGGGTGTCATCTGGAGGTTTTTCCTATAGGAAGTGGCTGCAATGTGGCAAGAAGCAGCCACTCAGGGGCTTGACGCCACACTAACCGATGACTTGCGTCGCTGTGAGGTGGCGCAGTGGGGTGGTTTTCCTCCGCAAGCCTCGGCAGGCCTGCCGGGACGATCTAGAGGCTTCCTTCTGGGGTAACCCCGTCCTTGCCAGGCTCGCCTGCCAGGCAAGGGAGGTTCTTTACTTAGTGATGTCTTTCTTCTCGGGCTAGTCTTGGTCTTCTTGATTCACATTTTGGTCATTCAAAGGACTGATCTCTTGTGCTTGGTCTGATCTTGGGTGTTGTATTCTTGTCCTCGGGCCGGTGCACAGTCTGGGTAACGGACCTCAGGGTTTGTTGCACCGACACAGCCCTATTGTATCAGTGAATGATATTTCTATGTCGTGATTGACATGGGTATCTTATTAACCATGCTGTGGAGGTAGCAGCGGATGTTTATTTATTTGCGGAGGTACCAGCGGATGGATATTCAACGAGGAGTGAAATGATGGCTGCTTCCTCAGTCGAACATAGAGAAAGGTGGGCCTTGTGATTTGTCGCCTCATTAGTCATTTCTTTTTTGCCCATATAATAACCCCGTGGTAAAGTAGTTGGCTATACTTTCAAAATAAACATGCTCGAAGAGAAGAGGTGCATGCACCCATGCACGTACTAGTAGCACTTTTTGCGTCTTCCCCAACCACACACGTGACACGGTGGAGCTCATTTCTGTATGTTGGTGCAGCCCACGTGATAATTTGACGCGTCTAGTAGTACTAGTTACTCACTTAATGGTGGGTCAGGAACCACACATGAACGGTGTCGCGTTATTTATAAATAAAGTTTTTTCTTCAGTGGCACGTACACAATATAAATAGGTCCATATGGAGAGAAAAAGAAACCGCTCCACTATATACATAGCCAGGAGCCTACACAGTTGATTGTTGGGATTGCTCTCTTCACATTCTCTCGCACAAAACGACTGTGGCCACATCTCTTGCTGGGGTTACTCCATGTGCTTCACTTATATCTTCTAAGCTAGGTAGTTGCTCTAGTGCTTCATTTATATCTTTTTAGAGCATGACGGTGGTTATATTTTAAAGAAAGTGATGATTTCGCATGCTTCACTTATATTATTTTGAGAGTCTTATAAATAATATGGCAATTTGCTTGGGTTTTGAATGTAGTCCTAATATGATGGGTATTCAAGAGGGATATAATAAAAACTTTCATGAAGATCATTGAATATATGATAAGTTTGATTCCTTGCATTTTTTTGAGATATAAATATGGTGATATTAGAGTCATGCTAGTAAGTAATTGTGGTTTTGTAAGAATATTTGTGTTAAGGTTTGTGATTCCCGAAGCATGCACGTGTGGTCTCTCGTTATGCTATTAAATTGGAGCATGATTAATTATTGATTGTGTTCCTTATGAGTGGTGGTCGGGGACGATAGATGGTCTTTTCCTACCAATATATCCCCCTAGGAGCATGCATCGTAGTACTTTGCTTCGAGGGCTAATAAACTTTTGCAATAAGTATGTGAGTTCTTTATGACTAATGTGAGTCCATGGATTGTACAAACTCTCACCTTTCCGCAATTTGCTAGCCTCTTCGGTACCGTGCATTGTGCTTTGTCACCTTGAGTTGTGGTGCAAAATTAGCCGGTGCATCCAAACCCCGTGATATGATATGCTCTTTGACAAATAAGCCACCTTTCCCCCCTCAAAATAGCCACCATACCTACCTATTATGGCATTTGCATAGCCATTCCGATATATTTGTTATGAAACTTCCACCGTTTTGTTTTATTATGTCACATGACACATATCATCATTGTCATATTGCTTTGCATGATCACATAGTTGACACAGTATTTGCGGCCCCACCATCTTTGTCATATTGATTTGCATGATCATATAGTTGACATAGTATTTGTGGCTCCGCCATCATTGTCATATTGCTTTGCATGATCATATAGTTGACATAGTATTTATTGCTCTGCCATCGTTCATCTTTTTTTAACATGTCATGCTAGATCATTGCACATCGTGGTACACCGCCGGAGCCATTCATATAGAGTCATATTCTTGTTCTAGTATCGAGTTGTAAGTAAATAAAAGTGTGATGATCATCATTATTAGAGCATTGTCCCATGTGAGGAAAGGATGATGGAGACTATGATTCCCCCACAAGTCGGGATGAGACTCCGGACGAAAATAAAAAAAGAGGCCAAAGAGCCCAAAATAAAAAAGAGGCCAAAGAGCCCAAAACAAAAAAAGAGAAAATAAAAAAACAAGAGAAAAAGAGAGAAGGCACAATGGTACTATCCTTTTCCACACTTGTGCTACAAAGTAGCACCATGTTCTTCATGATAGAGACTCTCCTATTTTGTCACTTTCATATATTACTAGTGGGAATTTTTCATTATAGAACTTGGATTGTATATTCCAATGATGGGCTTCTTCAAATGCCCGAGGTCTTCATGAGGAAGCAAGTTGGATGTACACCCACTTAGTTTTCTTTTGAACTTTCATACACTTATAGATCTAGTGCATTTGTTGCATGCGAATCCCTACTCCTTGCATTGACATCAATTGATGGGCATCTCCATAACCCATTGTTTAGACTCGTCAGTGTCAGACTTTCCCTTTTTTTTCTTCTATACACAGCCTCCAACATCATATTTTATTCCACCCATAGTGCTATATCCATGGTTCACCCTCATATATTGTGTGAGAGTTGAAAAAGCTTAAGGAGCGTTATAAAGTATGAACCAATTGCTTGGCTTGTCATCGGGGTTGTGCATGATAAATACTTTGTGTTAAGAAGATGGAGCATGAAGAGACTATATGATTTTATAGGGATAACTTTCTTTAGCCATTATATTTTGAAAAGACATGATTTCTTTTTAGTATGTTTGAAGTATTATTGTTTTTATGTCAATATTAAACTTTGTTTTGAATCTTATGGATCTGAATATTCATGCCACATAAGGAAATATTACATGATAAACATGTTAGGAAGCATTCCACATCAAATAATCTGTTTTTATCATTTACCTACTCGAGGATGAGCACGAATTAAGCTTGGGATGCTTGATATGTCTCCCACATATCTATAATTCTTTATTGTTCCATGCTACTATATTATCAATCTTGGATGTCTTATATGCATTATTATGTTACTTTATATCATTTTTTGGGACTACCCTATTAACCAAGTGCCATGTGCCAGTTGTTATTTTTTCCTTGCTTTTGTCTTTTCAGAAAATCAATACCAAATGGAACAAAACTTTTTGATGATTTTTCTTGGACCACAAGACATCCTAGAAGCTTCGGGAGGAGGCCAGAAGAGCCACGAGTCAACAACAAGCTCGTAGGGCATGCCCAAGGGGCGGCCCCAAGCTTGTGGACCCCCTGTGGTTGCTCTAGCCCTATTTTTTATTCTATAAATACTCAAATATTCCCCGTAGACGAGGGCACACACGAAAAATACTTTTCTTCCACCACAAGTTCTAGAACCATGAGATCCAATCTGGAGGCCTTTTCCAGTACTCTTTCGGAGCGGGATGCGACCATGGAGGGCTTCTAGATCAACCTTGCCGCCCTTTCGATGATGTATGATTAGTTTACCACAGACCTACGGGTCCATAGCTAGTAGTTAGATGACTTCTTCTTTCTCTCTTTGAACTTCAATACAATGTTCTCCTTGATGTTGTTGGAGATCTATTCAATGTAATCTTCTTTTGCAGTGCATTTGTTGAGATCTGATGAATTGTAGGTTTATGATCAGATTATCTATGAATATTATTTGAGTCTCCTCTGAACTCTTTTATGCATGATTAAGATAGCTTTGTATTTCTCTCTGATCTATTGATCTGGTTTGGCCAACTAAATTGGTTTTTCTTGCCATGGGAGAGGTGCTTTGTAATGGGTTCAATCTTGCGGTGCTTATTCCAAGTGATAGAAAGGGACATGACACGTATTTGTATTGTTGCCATTAAGGATAAAAATATGGGGTTTGTTTGTATTGATTGGATCTATCCCTCTACATCATGTCATCTTGCTCAACACGTTACTCCGTTCTTGTTCACTTAATACACTATATGCTTGCTGGATAGCGGTCTATGTGTGGAGTAATAGTAGTAGATGCAGGCAGGAGTCGATGTACTTGTCACGGATGTGATGCCTATATACATGATCATTGCCTTAGATATCATCATAATTATTCACTTTTCTATCAATTGCTCAACAGTAATTTGTTTACCCACCGTATGCTTTCTTTCAAGAGAGAAGCTTCTAGTGAAAAGTGTGGCCCCCAGGTGTATTTATCATATTATTTTCAGATTATAAAATCAAAATACCTTGCAGCAATTTATTTACCTTTATCTTATTTTGCACCTTATTTATCTTTTATATCTATCACTATCAGATCTCATCCTTGCAAGTAACCATGAAGGGATTGGCAACCCCTTTATCACGTTGGGTTCAAGTATTTGTTTGTTTGTGTAGGTGCAATCATTGGTGACTTGTCTGTTCCTCCTACTGGATTGATACCTTGGTTCTCAAGTGAGGGAAATACTTATCTCTACTTTGTTGCATCACCCTTTCCTCTTCAAGGGAAAAACCACACTATTGTAGGATGCTGCTAACGCGACACTAAAATCAGAGACCCTTCGATGAAACTATGTATGATGCAATAATCGCAAACGATGATGTAAAAAATCGTCAAAAAAGTTGCAAAATGTTTGCGATGATAGATGCATCAAACACGGTTCAGATTTTGGTTGCGTGTGCGATGTAGGGCATACGGTTCAGTTCAATGAACTATTTGCGAGGAGGCAGAAGATCAAAAATGGGTAGCCAGATGAAGGCGTGTGCGATATATGGCATACGGTTTCAGTCGGATGAACTGTTTGTGATTAGGCGGAACAAAAGAAACGATCAGCCAGATCAATGTGTGCGCGATAGAGGGAAAACAGTTCACTCTGATGAATTGTTTGCATTGAGCCAAGATAACACAAATGGTTCAATTTAAAAAGATGTGTGTGATACGCGGCAAACAAGTCTGTAATCAGAAATGTGTGTGAAGACCGATAATAACACATACGATTGCTGCTAATAAGTCGTGTGTGTTGTGCGTTGGGATTGCATACAGAACAAATAGCTATTCTTCACCCCCCCTCTATTTTACTATCAATGCACTGTAATTTTACGTTTCGTAAGTTATGTCTTATTTCCGACGCAAAAAGGGACCGTAAGAAAAATATATAATCGCCGTAAAAAATATTTTATGTTATGTAAAATTACAAACGTAAAAACATAGTCTAAAATACACATAAACTGCAAATTTTCTTGTCTTATGACCTATATTTTTATTTTCTTATGTCAAATTTTATGTAGTGAATCAATAGGAATGTAACTATTTGAATTCGAAATTTTATTTAATTATGAAATGATCGTAATATTACCTCGAGTGAAGAATAACTTATTCTGCACCCTGGGTGATGAATAGTAACACTATATATATATAGAGAGAGAGACACACACACACACACTTATATGGACATTGTTGCATAACCAAATTAAACATCCAATTACATATGTGGCTACACACATGACATTTGCACACACCAAAATAAACTATTACATGCATAATTACATAGCTGGCTACTACACACAAGACATTTCCACACACCAAAGTCATGTACATATAACATGCATAATTAACTAGGATAAATGATCATCTGATCATCATCTACTTCTTGTGACGCTTGTCGCCACTGCTCTGCTTGTGGCTCAATCCGACCTCGTCGATTTCGATAACGAGGCACTTCCTCATGTCAACGATCTGCCTATGCATCTCGTAACATGTGTACACGCTCTTGGCCACGAACCTGAGGTGAGGTTCAACCAGTTGCCGCATCAAGGCCCCGTGCCAGGATACGAGACGTGTTCTGTTGGCATCCTGCTTCATGTTTTCATAGTATGGGTCGATGATGGCCAAGGCGAGTTCAACCAGTGAGTCCTTCTTCGTGCTGCCCCAGACCCTATAGTTCTCACGGATTTCGACAAGGTTCTTACGGGCCAAGCCCGTAACCCTGAGCGCTTTTACATCATTGGTGGTTTCCACCATAGCGAACTTGTAGTCGGTGCTATTGACAAACCTGGTGAAATGGTCGCAAGGCAGTAGTGGTAGATGAGAACATGATAGCACACAAACAACTGGGCGACAACATCCTTCGGATCTATGTTGGGACGATCACCAGTGTACTAGAGGTTGATGTCGGCCACCTTGTACTTGTCTTGAGCAAGCAACTGCTCAACGGTGTTGATGTAGTCACCCACCACGACCGGGTCAATTGTGTACACCACCGAGAGATCCGTCTCCCTCGCATGGGTCTCCACTTTATGCTCACCGAACTCCATTGGAGCACCACTAGATATCCCCTCTCTATGTGTCGTCGTGGGTGTGCTTGTTGTCTTGTCAGGCATGATCGAAAGGTTGAATAGACTAAGGTTATAATGGCCGTGGGAGTTAAAGGGGAAGCCAGCCGGCCTGGAATATTGGCACGCCCGGATGGTAGTTCTAGTTTGCAGCACGTAACTCCATCGTGTCGCACGTAACTGCATCGTTGCGATGTGCGCGAAGCAACCACATGCATCTGGGCCCCCCGGTGTGATCGTGTGCAGGCCCAACCACCGGTAGAGCACGCGTGGACGGACGAGAGAAGAGCGCTCCACGATTGCCTCAATGGCGAGCAACTATATATATGCATATAGCAGTTGAACATGCAAGGAAAAGCTGTCCACAAGCCGAGCACGTGAAGGTACGCGAGTAGAGCGCGCCGACGTACATGAGCAGAGCGTGCCGTGGCGCCTAACGGTGAGCATAGCGCGATGCGGTGCCTAACGGTGAGCACAGCGCGCCGAGGGACGCGAGCAGAGGTCGGCACAGTGATACGTGGAAAATAAGATGAACTGTATGAGCAATGGCGAAGACATCTAGCACGAATCAGATTGGAGTTGCGTGTGCGATACGTGTCATACAGTTAATCCATCCGAGTTGTTTGTGATGGAATAAGATGTGTGTGTTGTGGGCAAACGCTTGCTGGTATACAACCATCTGTGATTGATGAATTCATGACTGACAGTTTCCCTAGTTTGGTCTCTGTGCTATGTGATATGCTCTGTCTACAGAACATCAACATATATACTTATAAGAACAACATTGCATGACCAAATTAAACACACAATTATATAAGTGACTACACACATAGCATTTCCACACACCAAAGTAAGCAATTACATGCATACTAAACTAGGAGAAATGATCATCTAATCATCTACATCTTGTTGCGACGACATTTGCCATTGCTTTGCTTCCGGCTGGATCCCTGGTCGTGAATGGTTAATAAAATCTAAGTCTATTGCATATTAAGGTCAAAATAGTACTACCAATCTACGAGTCTCATACGATGCCATTTCAATGATTGTACCAAAAAAGCCCAAATTATTACAAGGTTCAAATTCCAGAGTTACATAGCTCAAATTCGAAGATTACAAGGTTCAAACTGATATTAGCAATGAAATTTAGCTCATTCAGCTGCAAACTCCCATGCTGATCAGTTGAACATGGATAAGAGAGGTTCAAACTCAAAATAAAAAGATTAAAGCCACTTTTGAAACCTCATGTATGGGTTTGACACAATGACTTCCAATAACTTTGTCATATGCACTTCCAATACGAAGTTCATCTTTTTTGGGAGCCTCTTCAATTCTGATGTAGCTGCCGGCTCTGATCAACAAGCCATTCATACTACTTAAATGCATGTTGAACCTCATTACCTTCAGTACCCTTGGTCTGGCAAGAAAGAACCTGGTGAATGTAATCTTGTGACAGCCTGGTTTTTGCCCTCTTTTCTTTGCCTCATTTTGAGTTGGTTTGAATTTGAAATTTGGAGTTTTGAATCTTTTCATATCTACTTAAACACTTGGGTACCCCTTGGCTTTCACCCAAGTGTCCCATTTCCCCCCTCTAACCATCGTTCCCACTCTGGTTCACCTCAAAATAATATTTGGAATATTTTTCTTAAATGAAAAATATTCATTTCCCTCTCTTAAACCCTAGCTAGTTCAATGTGCTCCAAAGCAACCCCAATTTTTCTTGACCACAAAATTTTTATAAAATTCACAAATATTCTTTGATCCCTAGGGCACCTTCCTGAGAAAAATATTTCATCACTTTTTGGAGTATTTTTGCTACAGAAAATATTTTCTGTTCTGGACAGAAATGGTGGTTTCTACAGCAACTACCATTTTACTTACTCCATTGTGGTTGATTTTTCTTCTACATCATCACCTTAGTAGATGATTGCTAACCTCCAAAACCCAGCTCCCAATCCCAGCCGTTTGACCAAAGTAAGCTCTCAAAGTTACTAATCAGAAACTTACTAGGCAGTTGAAATCTATCCTACTGCGTCTGGGTCCAAACCAAAACGTGGTAATTTGGACTCAAAGCCAGACAAGAAATCTATCCTATTGTGTCTGGGTCCAAAGCCAGACATGAAATTTGGACTTAGGTCGGCCTGAGGGCAGTGTTCACGCGGTGACCACGCGTGTACACGATGCCAACCTGTGTGTCGACGCGCTCTGCGTCGCTCCCGGGCTTCTGTTGCTCGCGTGCTCGCTGCCCCGACTGCCTAAGCTTGCCAAACTTCGCCACAATCTTCGTCCAAGCTCTCTTAACTCCCTCTTGGCGCTCGCCGATGCTGGAGCTCACCGCAGCGAGCACGGGCGTGGTCTGGCCAATGTAACAGTGCGGTGCGCACTATGCTCGTCGGCACCACAGTGCCCCTATGCTCGTCCTTGTTCGCCACAGTCCCCACGTGAGCTGCATCACCTTCTCCTCCTCTCACTGATGTCATTCATCGCCGGGCGCCGTGTCCAGGTGTCCACCAGCGGAGCCCGAACCCCCCTCGATGCTCGGCTATAAATGGAGCCCTCCCTGGCCTCCTCGAGCACCATCCACGCCTCCCACACACTGCACAATCTCGTAGATAGCCGTAGCCCGACCAGGCAGGCCGCGGGCCACCGTCACCTAGCTCGAGCTCGCCGGCAATCCCCTCGGGTTGTCTCCGTAGCTCCATCCCCTCCCAGGCCTGGGCAACCCTTCCAGGGCCTCCGCCTGGTTGGAGCCCCTGGAGTCGCCTCTGTTTGCCGTCATCTTCGTATCCGGCAACCTCCGCTCTCTGCCTCCTCTAGAGAGTTTGATTCTGACGCCGTCCGACCACCCCTAGCTACTCTACGGGAATGAGCAGGTGCGCCTCCGTCTCCTCTCTCGATCCCTCCCTCTCGTTTTGGCCAAGACGCCATCGTTGCCGGTGTGTGCTCCGGTAAAGCCGCGCCGTTCTCTGTTTCCTTCTCCCTCTCCCCCTCACCTGACGAGCGGGGCCCGCTAGTCAGCCACTCAGTACGCGCGCCAAGTGGTACGAGTGGTGGCTCCCCAAGGCTTTACACCTTCGACGTCACCCCCAGTCTATTTTTATTCAAATTCAAATTTAATATTTTTCCAGAGAGCTTCAAACAGCCAAAACACTTTAACCATAAGTCCAAATGGATTTATTCTTTTTGCATTGTGTTCTTTGTAAAGAAATCTAGCAGCTCACAAAAAATGGGATTTTTCCCTGCTGTCATTGCATTGCATTGTGTTCATTGTAAACCTGGGAAAAGGTGCAAAAAAATTGAACTCCCTTATGGTTAACAATTAATAGGAAAGGAACATCACCTCGATATACAACTTATTCAGGCACAGAAAGCATCTCATGAAACTGACAACTTGGTCCTGGTTGGGGCCGACAGATTCTAGTGCCAAGACTTTCACTGTGCATAGAATCTGGGTGAAGCTTTGCTAGATGACAGACGAACATACATCTTCAAAACTAGAAATAATGTTGATATCAAGATGGAGAGGTAGAAGGCGACTATAGTACCTGAAAGTAGTAGTATTTCACAGACGAGTAGCCCACCACTGTCAATTTCGGCGCAGAAATGACATTGATTCTTATTGGACCTTGTTGATCAACTACAAGTAATCTTTCAAGTGAAGGTGTCTCCTCAATTACAATATTGTGGTCCACCTTTTGTGATCCCTCATTGCAGCTCCACCAACACACATAATTAGTCCGGAGAGTCCTGGAGGTGATGTGGAAACTACTCGACCAATTCATCACCTGAAGACGAAGGAACTCGAGTGCATTACAGCCACGGAGCAGGTGCTCCATGTCATCCTTTGGGATGCAGACGGCGACAAGCTCGAGGTGCTTCAGTCATGGTAGAAAAAGAGAGGGCGCATCATTAGGGGGGAATGGTTGTTCATGAACTTGGTGAGGCGTAGCATGGGCGCAAAGCGGGGCGTAGACGTTGGCAGCGAGCGCATATGCCCATCATTAAAACTGAGCTCCTCGAGCTGCTCTAGGGAAGGGGATCAGAACCACTCGTCAATCTTGGCTCATTCCTTGCAATTGGAATGGAACTTGTGCGTGATAAGGCCTCCAATTGGGCCATGGTGACTACCAAGGATCTGGGAGAATGCATCCAAGCTTTTGCGAAAGCCATGGCAGAGCTCGTAGGCGTAGAGGAGGTCGAGAGGGGTGGAGAGCCATAGAGGGCGCCACTGCCGAGAAAGGGCGGCTGTCCTCTCCCCATATTTGATTCGGAGGGGGGATATGATGACTGTTAACATATCATCCGGGAGGCTGCTGATGAAGTCCAGGACTGCTGGAGTCGCTTGCGTTCTTTCTCAACCCACCTCTGCTTGTTGAAAGCCTCGTTCTCCACCTCTGTCTCCATTTTCATGTCGTGGTCCGGTGCTTCAACAGCCCTGGAGTCGCTACTCGCTCCGAGGGGGCGCTTTAGCGACATCCTCATACACTGACGGCTTTGAGGACTGAGAGCGGCGTCGAGGATGCGGGCGGAGAGAGAGGATTGTGTGTGTGGCGAAGATGGGGTGTGCCGGCTTTGAGGACTGAGAGTGGCGTCGAGGATGCAGCTGGAGAGAGAGGATTGTGTGTGTGGCCGCTTAGTCACGCCATTAATACGGACCAGTGGGAGCGAGGCGGGCGGCGATCAAAGGCTGTCTCGCTTCCTGGTGATCCTGCGCGGCAGACTTCTAGCATTTCTATACCATCATTTCACGGAAAGAGGCTGGCGGCTGTCACATCCCTAGCTTCTGGTAATGCCCTAGGCTAGACCTCTTGCTGCATCATGTTTAATTTCAAATGAAATTTGAATTGAGGAATTTTCAAAGCCTCAGAAACCTCTAAAAATAACCAACAATTAAATCTTCTCAAATGTGTCCAAGAAAATGTTCCTGTTATCCTCTGGAAATATTGGCAAGAGGTAAAATCCAAACAAATATTTTTGGTGTCTCAGAAACATTTAATTTGGGCATTTGAATTAAATCAATAATTATTTGAATTGGACTTATATCCACTATTAAATAAATATAGGTCCAATAATTCTGAAATATTTGGTGGAGCATTGTTTTAATTCTTTTAGCTCCTAAAAATATTGTCAGAAGCAAAATAAATTGAATTGGTTTCAAAACCAAATTCAAAACAAACCTGCAAAATAGAAAAACAGAATTAAAAAAAAGAAAGAGAGAGGGAGAGAGTTTTACCTGGCCACTTACCCGTGCAGCCCAACAGGACCGGCCCAGCGCGGCCCAGCCCACCTCCTTTCCCCCCCTTGTCCTCTTCTTCCTCTGCCAGTAGGCAGAGGCGAGGCGCGGCGCGCGCCCGAAGAGCGCCGGCCACCTCCTGCTTCGCCGTGGCAGCCTCCCCGACTCCCTCGCGACGCCACGGAGACGCCTCGACCCCCTCGACCGCCTCTCTCTTCCCCTGGACCCTGTTCCCTCCTCTGCTTCCCTCCCGCGCACACCACCGAGCAGAGCTCGCCGTCATCGTCGCCGTACCCATGGCCACCGGCCACCCCTAGCCTCGCCGACGCCCCAGGAAGCTCCGCCGGTTCTCCCTCTACCTCCCCACCGATCCACAGCCCTCCGGAAGCCCTGCATCGCCGCCATCGCCGTCGTCTTCTACCTCGGACCCGCCGGCCATCTTCGTCAAATTCGCCGGCTCCGGACCATCCCCGACCTCGCCGAGCGTTCCCTCGTCATCCCCGTGAGTCCCTGCTACGTTTCCTCTCTCTCCCCGTTGGTTTTCCCGTGCAGTAGCCATGCTAGCCACCGTACCGAGCGCCGCCGTCCGCCATGGACGCCGGGCATGGCACTGACGTGCTGTTGCGGCCAGTCCGACGAGCCTAGCGTGCTCCTAGCTGCCCCAGGAGTCCGCATAGCCCCTCAGCCAGCCCCCTAGCGCTCCGTAACCTCGCTCCGCCCAAACCCGAGCTCCGGCAGCCGCCGCGGCCCCCACTCCGGCGAGCTCCGGCCACCCCGCGCCTCCCGCATGCCTCCTTTGGATGCGCGCAAGCAAGGGCAACCCTCTGGTGCCCTTGGCTTGGCCCAAAACCGCTCGCAGCGCCACTCCGGCGAGCTCCCGCCGCAGTTTTGGTCGTCGCCAGCCGAACTCCGGCGACTGCCGACGTGGCACGCCTAATTAGCACTAATGACGCCTAAACACCCCCCACAGCCACTGACAGTGGGCCCCGTAGTGGGTCAAAGCCCGGGTCAACGCGGGATTAGCCCCTGTGTCACTGACGTGTGGACCCCACACGTCAGGTTTGACCCGAGCCGGCCCCTGTTGACTTGCTGACGTCATGCCAACGTCATGCTGACGCAGTAATGTTTTCTGGATTTAATTTAATTCTGAAATTCCAGAAAATGCCTAAAACTTCAATAAATCATAGAAAATTAACCGTAACTCCAAATTAAATAATTTATATATGAAAAATTATCAGAAAAATTCAAGGAACCCATCTGTACCATTTTCATGCATGTTAGAACAACTTATAGCTGCTGTTTAGCACAAATCAATTAAATGGCATTTGAATAATCACATATGGAGTTTGCATTTGAATCTTGTATTCAAACCAACTTCATTTAATCTGGTTTTAGGTGCATTAGCCCAAAACACATTCATATTGCCATGTCATAGCATGCATCATATTGTGCATTGCATTGATCGTGTCTTTTCTGTATTTGCCGGTAATTGTCCCCTCTCGATAGACGTGATACCGATGATGTGATCGATGACACTGATGAAGACTCAATGTTATCTTCAGAAGTGCCAGGCAAGCAAAACCCCCTTGTTCATTCCGATAAAATCCCACTCTCTCGCTCCTGCTCTCTTTTACTGCATTAGGACAACAACGACATATTTGTTACTTGCTGCGGTAGCTGAACCCCTTTATCCTTTGCATGACCTGTCATTGCCACAGTAACTAGATGAAACCCACTAGCATGAGTAGGAGTTGTTTGAGCCCTGTTGTGCCTACTCATTCATGCTTGTTTGTCATGCCTGCTACTGCTTAGAGTTGTGTCAGGTCTGATTCATCCGGGATGAATCAGAGGTGTGTGAACATGTCCTACTGTGTGTGAGCTAAGTGTGTGAACACGATTTGGTAAAGGTAGCAGTGAGAGGCCATGTAGGAGTACATGGTGGGTTGTCTCATTGCAGCCGTCCTCAGGAACTGAGTTCTGTGTTTGTGATCCATGATTCAGCTACTACCATACATTGGGCCCTGAAATATGACCCCGCTCGACTTCTTATTCACCCTCGTCCTCTGTCCAGGAGTTGCAAGTAGTTTCTGGTGTTTGTAGTATGCTGGAGGCCGTGGACAGCGCTGACCGTAGGGGTGGGCTGTGATGCGGTAGGCACGTGGCCGGGTAAACCGGGCACCCGTTTGGTGTCACGGAACCCTGTTCACATCGTTTGGGGCTGTGAGCGAAACTCCGGCCGGATCTCCTCATGGATGGAACCCGAATAGGCGATAAACCTGGACTAGAGACTTGAGTGTTTAGGTAGGTCGTGGTCTACACCCACGTCGGCTTTCGCTTGAAGTCTGCCGAGCACATGTCGTGTGCAGACGCTAAGTGGTGGAAACATGTATGAAGAAGTACACCCCTGCAGGGTTAACATCATCTATTCGAATAGCCGTGTCCGCGGTAAAGGACTTCTGGGTTGCTTATATCAGTTCATAGACAAGTGAAAGTGGATACTTTAAAATACGCAAGATAAGCATGAGTGCTATGGATGGCGTTCTCGTAGGGAGACGGGGGCGGATCCATAGTGGTGTATTGATATGGTGAATATGTGGACTCGTGTGCGCCATCTCAAAAGAGTCGCTTGCAGTCGTAGTTTAGGATAGCCACCGAGTCAAAGCTGGCTTGCTGCAGTTAAACCCCACCATCCCCTTGTTGAAAATGATGCATATGTAGTTAGTTCTGATGTAAGACTTGCTGGGTACATTTGTACTCACGTTTGCCTATTTTATGTTTTTGCAGAGAGACTTCAGTCTCACTAGTAGTTCCACGTGGACTTCGACGTTTAGCTTGTTACCTCAGCTACGATCTTGTGCCCTCGGCAGGATCTGATAGATAGTCAGGCTTCTCAGCCTTTTTCATTTATAGATGTCTGTACCCAGACATGATAGCTTCCGCTTGTGCTTTGATTTGTATGCTCTGAATGTTGGGTCATGAGACTCATGTTTGTAATATCTCGCTCCTCGGAGCCTATTGAATAAATTACTTGAGTCGTAGAGTCATGTTGTGATGCCATGTTGTGTTTGCACATATCGAGCATACTGTGTGTATGTTATTGAAATGCTTGGTATGTTTGGGATCTGACTATCTAGTTGTTTATCTTTAGTAGCCTCTCTTATCGGGAAATGTCTCCTAGTGTTTCCACCGAGCCATGGTAGCTTGCTACTGCTCCGGAACACTTAGGCTGGCCGGCATGTGTCCTTCTTCGTTCCTGTGTCTGTCCCTTCGAGGAAATGTCACGCGATGAATACCGGAGTCCTGTTAGCCCGCTACAGCCCGGTTCACCGGAGTCCTGCTAGCCCAGTGCTACAGCCTGGATTCACTCGCTGATGACCGACACGTTCGATGTTGGGTCATGGATGCCTGTCCCTGTAAGTCTGTGCCACTTTGGGTTTACGACTAGCCATGTCAGCCCCGGGCTCCTTATCATATGGATGCTAGCGACACTGTCATATACGTGTGCCAAAAGGCGCAAACGGTCCCGGGCAAAGGTAAGGCGACACCCGTGGGAATACCGTGCGTGAGGCCGCAAAGTGATATGAGGTGTTACATGCTAGATCGATGTGGCATTGAGTCGGGGTCCTGACAGCGTTGGTATCAGAGCTTGACTGCCTGTAGGATTACCAAGCCAAACTGGTCGAAGTTGAGTCTAGAAATTCTTTAGTTATATAAGGGAATTGATTGTGGGATGGAACGTAAGGCTCTTTTACTCCTTATACCTCATGGCCTTCTGATCTGAGACATCATCTTCTCTTCTATGGGGATTAAGAACTAGGCTATCTCTTCTTTCTATCAGGATCACGTGTTACTAATCCGTAGACTTATAAGATTGTTGATTCAAGCCTCAGTTCGGTTCCTACTATCTTCCGTATGTTAATTGTTAATCTCGAAACCTTGATATTGTGCTTCTGAGTGGTTATGCCACCATTTTTGTGAATGTCTCAAATCTTTTCTGAGCATTTACAGCCGTTATGCTGTCCGAGTCATCCCAGGTTTCTAAGTAGTCTGATGCATTTGCAAATCCTTTCTTCCCGTTTCAATGATCCCATGGGCCAGATTAACCACACTAGTCAGTGAGTTGAGGTACTCCGTTACCTTGACATATATGTTGGAGATATTATTATGACCCTAGGTGTCTTAGGGGATCATCTAGTAATTTAGCCATGATTTGTGTTCCCAGTGTGATGATTCTGGCCATCATTCTCGAAAGCCTCCCGTGATGCTACTTAGTAGTAGGTATTCTACTCCTGGGTTTTGAACCCGAGATTCACTCTACTTACTTCATGTTGATAGCAATTGCTAGCGCCTTTAGGATATTAGTAACCTTTGCGATAGTCCTTGAAGTCCGTGGTATCTTCTTCTTCCAAATACCATGAACTACTTATGGCAGAAGTTCCTCGTTGAACTGAACGATCACAACCAGAGTGCTCTTGATGAGTTCTCCATTATAAATTGTGACTCTGCCAGTTCTACCTTTCTGCATGGGTTATCCGGAAGAAATATGTTGAACTTGGTTCGACATACTAATCTATGCATCCACAACTCAGAAAATTATATGTTCCTTTGAGTTGTTCTCTTTAGTTGCATTCTGATTTTCGTCTACCAATTGATAGTCAAGAGTATGCGTGCGTTCGTTTATCGATGCCTATTACTCTTGTGATCCGTCAAGCCATTCTATCGCGGAATGACTAGGAGAAACAAACTCCGGTACCTCATCCATATCTAGGATTGGGTCAAAGTAGTTGTATTCCGCAGATCAAATGCCAATCCAGCTTTTGGTTCTGTTCTACCTTGGAGTATTACCCCCTTCATGTCAGAATTGTCATGAGAACTGCACCAACTTTCATGAATTTTGACGTAGTAATACTTCTCACCATCATTAGTCATTCCTCGGCCATCGTGTTGATGCAACCGGAATACCGACAAATGAATTGTGATGTGTGAAATCAATACGCCTAGCAACCTCGTTGCTGGGTAGTTAAAGGACAATAATTTCATTCTTAGTGTGTTGGTTATTGAATCATCATTCTAAGATTGATCGTGCTACCTAGTCCATTCTCCTGGTTCACTCCTCGATCGATGAGTTAGGATTATTTCAAATCCTTGCTCTATTGATCATATCGTCTTGCCCTGAAAAGCAAGATTGTTCTCGAGCTTAGTAACATACCGGTGGTTCGTGATTTTCTGAATATCTTCTCAGAAGTATTACCAGGTTGTCACCTGACCGCTATGTTGAGTTCGTGATCAAGTTGGTTTATTCCTGTAAACCACCCCTTCTCCAAGAATCCGTGTTGGATACCTTGAGCTAGTTGGATAAGCTAAACAACAACTTGGAGAGTTGGAAGATAAAAGCTTGTCCGACTTAGTTCATGTTAAGGGATATCTTGTTGTGTGTGTGTGTGTTGAAGAAAGATGATATCTTCATCAATTGGTCCTCGTGAACAATTGTTGGATCTATTATCTTACCCAAACCTTTGATTGAGTATGGGCTATCATCCAATCAGACCAGAGCCAACGATATTCGTAATGTTGTCTTACTCGTGGTTGATCACTCGAGTATACACCATTATATCTTTTGGGTCTGACCAATGCTATCACTTGTTCACTTAACTATGGAATTCCTTTTAAAAGGAAACTCAGATGAATTGTTGTTGTGCCCATTGACAACATCCTTTGTCTTCTCCATAATTTTGCTGAACATTAAGCTAGTGTTGGAAACTTTTGAAAGCATTTGTTCATGCTAGCTCATGAAGCATATGTTTGAATGAAAGTAGTGACTTTCCCTAATTCATATGCATATGATGCAAGTTGGCGCCATGAATTTGAGGAAGATTGTTTTGTTTCCTTGGAATCATCCCAAATCAGTCATGCACACGTGCGAAGTATTCTGTGGTCTGGAGACTTGCAATCTTCATTCCACATGTGTCCCGAGCACACCAAGCCACTGATTGTTTTGTTCACGGAAAAGGAGTTGATGTGCTAATCCTAGGTCATGCACAAGACTTCCATATCCTCGATTATGGTTCCCAACCAGAACTCGGTAGTGTTTTATTATAAGACTACCACGTGGTCATGTTTGTCTGGGACAGCGTGTTCGCATGTTTGTAGCAGAACCAGCTCATGTTTTGGAGCTTACTATCGTAGTTCATTCCCCGAGGATCTCGCAGCGTTGTCTCGTCGAATTGTGATGCAAACTTTCATTTTTCTTCCTAGACTCGATGAGTCTGGAATATCCTGACCCTAACCAGATCTGAATCTCAGGCAGATATGATGGTTTGGAACATTTCCCAAGAACTATAATATCGGTCCCTCGAAAACCGGTAAAGTGGGTGTCGTGGCCAACACACCCAGCCGGAAGACCTGTTATTATAATATCTTGATTGAGGAAGTTGGCCACCCCCCCATAGGGATTTCGTAGGATTTACTCCCTAGTTGCCCCTATGGATTTTCTGTGTTCCGAAGTCCGACCTTTTACTTGATGTTCTAGTTATCAAACCGTATCTATGAATGGGATACACTAGCACATCAAGGAGAACATTAGGAGCGGAGTGCTAAATGTCTCTCGGTCGATCATCCAGATTTTATTTCCTTGGCCCCGCCAAGGGTGAAATCTGAGAAGGTGTTATCTTCCTTTGCATCTGCATCGTCCATCACCATTCATCATGGTAGTAAGTTGTGTTTATCGGACCCTTGACGCGGTTGTTGATAAAACCTTGATGATTGTGGAAATGCTCAAGTTCTTGAGAGCACGCACAAGCGTTAGGTGTTACCATCGGCACTAGCTAGGTTTGCTCTCAACTTCCTCGGTTATGCTATAACTTCTCAACAGTGGATTCACTCTCTATTGTTGGGTTCTCCCCAGTTACCAGAATCATTCCCATCATTTGCATTTTGTTCCTAGCTTGCACCGTCAATGTGCCATTCTACCATGGGTCTCTTCCATTTCCGGTGGTAAGAAAATTCATCCATTACGTTGTCTTCAACAAGGTAATCCACATCATCCAAGTCCGAGTATGCCATTCTACCGACCCCCGCCAATCGATTGCTGTGATTTGCCTTAGGCTGATATAGAGAGTCTCAATGATCTCTATATCAAAGGTAATTCTTTTTGCCACTTAAGGGGATATATCTCCGAGTCACCTTCCCTAAGGTGCATCATTATGGTGTCATGTCAACTTAACTCCTCGCTACGTTGACAATCGTTTACCACCTTCTTAAGTGTGGAATTATTGTCCACCTAGTGAACCTTCGTCATCCGTTTCTTTCCACCCCTCTTGATGTGTATCTCGTGTCTCAACCCGAGAGATGGCTCTATGTCTCATTCCGTGAGTTGTTCGACCTTCGAGAAGACCGATCCTTCCAGAGTATTCCTTTCCTCTTCTTGTCATGATTAGCTGAAGTTCTCAGAGCAATACGACAAGACAATGATGGTGAATGAATCAACGTTCAACTGAAGTGCACCCTGGATCGGGAAGATTATACTAGTTGCGTTTCCCCTTCACCTTACCCTACGCTTGAATCTCGAGACGAGATTCTTGTTTAGTGGGGGTGAGTTGTCACATCCCTAGCTTCTGGTAATGCCCTAGGCTAGACCTCTTGCTGCATCATGTTTAATTTCAAATGAAATCTGAATTGAGGAATTTTCAAAGCCTCAGAAACCTCTAAAAATAACCAACAATTAAATCTTCTCAAATGTGTCCAAGAAAATGTTCCTGTTATCCTCTGGAAATATTGGCAAGAGGTAAAATCCAAACAAATATTTTTGGTGTCTCAGAAACATTTAATTTGGGCATTTGAATTAAATCAATAATTATTTGAATTGGACTTATATCCACTATTAAATAAATATAGGTCCAATAATTCTGAAATATTTGGTGGAGCATTGTTTTAATTCTTTTAGCTCCTAAAAATATTGTCAGAAGCAAAATAAATTGAATTGGTTTCAAAACCAAATTCAAAACAAACCTGCAAAATAGAAAAACAGAATTAAAAAAAAGAAAGAGAGAGGGAGAGAGTTTTACCTGGCCACTTACCCGTGCAGCCCAACAGGACCGGCCCAGCGCGGCCCAGCCCACCTCCTTTCCCCCCCTTGTCCTCTTCTTCCTCTGCCAGTAGGCAGAGGCGAGGCGTGGCGCGCGCCCGAAGAGCGCCGGCCACCTCCTGCTTCGCCGTGGCAGCCTCCCCGACTCCCTCGCGACGCCACGGAGACGCCTCGACCCCCTCGACCGCCTCTCTCTTCCCCTGGACCCTGTTCCCTCCTCTGCTTCCCTCCCGCGCACACCACCGAGCGGAGCTCGCCGTCATCGTCGCCGTACCCATGGCCACCGGCCACCCCTAGCCTCGCCGACGCCCCAGGAAGCTCCGCCGGTCCTCCCTCTACCTCCCCACCGATCCACAGCCCTCCGGAAGCCCTGCATCGCCGCCATCGCCGTCGTCTTCTACCTCGGACCCGCCGGCCATCTTCGTCAAATTCGCCGGCTCCGGACCGTCCCCGACCTCGCCGAGCGTTCCCTCGTCATCCCCGTGAGTCCCTGCTACGTTTCCTCTCTCTCCCCGTTGGTTTTCCCGTGCAGTAGCCATGCTAGCCACCGTACCGAGCGCCGCCGTCCGCCATGGACGCCGGGCATGGCACTGACGTGCTGTTGCGGCCAGTCCGACGAGCCTAGCGTGCTCCTAGCTGCCCCAGGAGTCCGCATAGCCCCTCAGCCAGCCCCCTAGCGCTCCGTAACCTTGCTCCGCCCAAACCCGAGCTCCGGCAGCCGCCGCGGCCCCCACTCCGGCGAGCTCCGGCCACCCCGCGCCTCCCGCATGCCTCCTTTGGATGCGCGCAAGCAAGGGCAACCCTCTGGTGCCCTTGGCTTGGCCCAAAACCGCTCGCAGCGCCACTCCGGCGAGCTCCCGCCGCAGTTTTGGTCGTCGCCGGCCGAACTCCGGCGACTGCCGACGTGGCACGCCTAATTAGCACTAATGACGCCTAAACACCCCCCCACAGCCACTGACAGTGGGCCCCGTAGTGGGTCAAAGCCCGGGTCAACGCGGGATTAGCCCCTGTGTCACTGACGTGTGGACCCCACACGTCAGGTTTGACCCGAGCCGACCCCTGTTGACTTGCTGACGTCATGCCAACGTCATGCTGACGCAGTAATGCTTTCTGGATTTAATTTAATTCTGAAATTCCAGAAAATGCCTAAAACTTCAATAAATCATAGAAAATTAACCGTAACTCCAAATTAAATAATTTATATATGAAAAATTATCAGAAAAATTCAAGGAATCCATCTGTACCATTTTCATGCATGTTAGAACAACTTATAGCTGCTGTTTAGCACAAATCAATTAAATGGCATTTGAATAATCACATATGGAGTTTGAATTTGAATCTTGTATTCAAACCAACTTCATTTAATCTGGTTTTAGGTGCATTAGCCCAAAACACATTCATATTGCCATGTCATAGCATGCATCATATTGTGCATTGCATTGATCGTGTCTTTTTTGTATTTGCCGGTAATTGTCCCCTCTCGATAGACGTGATACCGATGATGTGATCGATGACACCGATGAAGACTCAATGTTATCTTCAGAAGTGCCAGGCAAGCAAAACCCCCTTGTTCATTCCGATACAATCCCACTCTCTCGCTCCTGCTCTCTTTTACTGCATTAGGACAACACCGATTCAACTGTTACATGCTGCGGTAGTTGAACCCCTTTATCCTCTGCATGACCTGTCATTGCCACAGTAAATAGATGAAACCCACTAGCATGAGTAGGAGTTGTTTGAGCCCTGTTGTGCTTACTCATTCATGTTTGTTTGTCATGCCTGCTACTGCTTAGAGTTGAGTCAGGTCTGATTCATCGGGGATGAATTAGAGGTGTGTGAACATGTCCTACTGTGTGTGAGCTAAGTGTGTGAACACGATTTGGTAAAGGTAGCGGTGAGAGGCCATGTAGGAGTACATGGTGGGTTGTCTCATTGCAGCCGTCCTCAGGAACTGAGTTCTGTGTTTGTGATCCATGATTCAGCTACTACCATACATTGGGCCCTGAAATATGACCCCGCTCGACTTCTTATTCACCCTCGTCCTCTGTCCAGGAGTTGCAAGTAGTTTCTGGTGTTTGTAGTATGCTGGAGGCCGTGGACAGCGCTGACCGTAGGGGTGGGCTGTGATGCGGTAGGCACGTGGCCGGGTAAACCGGGCACCCGTTTGGTGTCACGGAACCCTGTTCACATCGTTTGGGGCTGTGAGCGAAACTCCGGCCGGATCTCCTCATGGATGGAATCCGAATAGGCGACAAACCTGGACTAGAGACTTGAGTGTTTAGGTAGGTCGTGATCTACACCCACGTCGGCTTTCGCTTGAAGTCTGCCGAGCACATGTCATGTGCAGACGCTAAGTGGTGGAAACATGTATGAAGAAGTACACCCCTGCAGGGTTAACATCATCTATTCGAATAGCCGTGTCCGCGGTAAAGGACTTCTGGGTTGCTTATATCAGTTCATAGACAAGTGAAAGTGGATACTTTAAAATACGCAAGATAAGCGTGAGTGCTATGGATGGCGTTCTCGTAGGGAGACGGGGGCGGATCCATAGTGGTGTATTGATATGGTGAATATGTGGACTCGTGTGCGCCACCTCAAAAGAGTCGCTTGCAGTCGTAGTTTAGGATAGCCACCGAGTCAAAGCTGGCTTGCTGCAGTTAAACCCCACCATCCCCTTGTTGAAAATGATGCATATGTAGTTAGTTCTGATGTAAGACTTGCTGGGTACATTTGTACTCACGTTTGCCTATTTTATGTTTTTGCAGAGAGACTTCAGTCTCACTAGTAGTTCCACGTGGACTTCGACGTTTAGCTTGTTACCTCAGCTACGATCTTGTGCCCTCGGCAGGATCTGATAGATAGTCAGGCTTCTTAGCCTTTTTCATTTATAGATGTCTGTACCCAGACATGATAGCTTCCGCTTGTGCTTTGATTTGTATGCTCTGAATGTTGGGTCATGAGACTCATGTTTGTAATATCTCGCTCCTCGGAGCCTATTGAATAAATTACTTGAGTCGTAGAGTCATGTTGTGATGCCATGTTGTGTTTGCACATATCGAGCATATTGTGTGTATGTTATTGAAATGCTTGGTATGTGTGGGATCTGACTATCTAGTTGTTTATCTTTAGTAGCCTCTCTTATCGGGAAATGTCTCCTAGTGTTTCCACCGAGCCATGGTAGCTTGCTACTGCTCCGGAACACTTAGGCTGGCCGGCATGTGTCCTTCTTCGTTCCTGTGTCTGTCCCTTCGGGGAAATGTCACGCGATGAATACCGGAGTCCTGTTAGCCCGCTACAGCCCGGTTCACCGGAGTCCTGCTAGCCCAGTGTTACAGCCTGGATTCACTCGCTAATGACCGACACGTTCGATGCTGGGTCATGGATGCCTGTCCCTGTAAGTCTGTGCCACTTTGGGTTTACGACTAGCCATGTCAGCCCCGGGCTCCTTATCATATGGATGCTAGCGACACTGTCATATACGTGTGCCAAAAGGCGCAAACGGTCCCGGGCAAAGGTAAGGCGACACCCGTGGGAATACCGTGCGTGAGGCCGCAAAGTGATATGAGGTGTTACATGCTAGATCGATGTGGCATTGAGTCGGGGTCCTGACAGCGGCGGTCAAAATCAATTCTCAAGATCTGGCTACGAATTATTAGCATGCAGGCTAACCCGCGTGAGACCTCTTCAGCAATGACAACAACCTTTGTGCCCAGCTTCATGCGTTCCACGCGTTCTTCAGCAGCCCCGACGTTGCCACTCCCACCGATGGCGCGCTTCAGCAAAATCGTAATACACTCCATGCGGCGGTGACAACTGTGGGCGGGGTGTGCGACCGCCTATTATGACCAGCGGATCGAGCCTGCCATTAATATGGAATAGTGGGATTGAGGTGGGCGGCAATCAAAGGGCCAGCTTGCCTCCCGGTGAGCCTGTGCGGCAGACTGCTGGCATGTCTACCGTCTTTTCACACATCTACTAGCATGCCCCACGGTGAGTGTGTAGCGAACACGCGCATGCCGCGGCCTCCCGGTCTGCCTCCTAGCATGCGTATCGTCAACTCACGAATGCTCGTATGGCACACGGGATGTGTGCGCGGCACATATTATATTGATTTTTCCTTTTTGATACATTGTTGGTCTAACGCACATGGTTTGAATAGAGTTTATTTGTGATATTCGTTGATAATTATCTATAATTTCCTATATGTACGAAGATTATATCAAATTTCTCTCAAATTTGAAAAAAAAATCACAGTCTATTGGTGTCCATATGACACCATGTTAAGCTTCATTAATTTGAACTTAGTTTTGGATTTATTGGATTTTAAAATCAAGATTCTAGATGTTAGAAATTTCTTGCACGAGGACTAAACATGCACCCAGGGACACGTACACATATGATTTTGCAATCCATTTTCGTGCACAATCACGGGTGTCATGTAGATCAAATTTGATTTTTGCACATTTAAATCCATGGGAAATCAATCAATGTATAAAAACGGATAGATGTTATCTAATTTTTTCCATTTTCAACACTAAACTCCTTTGGCCCCATGTTCGCTGCAGAAAACGTTTGACTTGCATCTTTGGGCCACATGCATGCGGTGGTCCTAGGACACTCACTTGTGTGGGCCCGCACGGTCGCTGTCCAGCACTATGACATGCGATGAGAGAGGTTAATTTGACAAACAAGGATGGTCGTTTTTTGGTTTTTGTTATACGTATGGTAGGAGTATATATGCATTGAAGAGGGTGGCCAGGGGTAATACTACGCGTCATATAGGACACTCACTCGCGTGCGATGCTTCCATCCATGGGCCCGCGAGGTTTTCCTCCATCACTTTGACCCAGCAAGGAGATTTCTTTTTGGGTTGTGTTGCGGTAGGAGTATATAGTACGCGTCGAAGAGGGGAGGAGGGGGGCAGGGCAGCACATATATACTACACACACGTCATGAATCGATCTTGCTTCGTGTGGGGACTTTTTGGTTTCCGAAGCAGGTGCCGCAAAGAAGTTGTGCATATTGGGTATTAAAAACATCACCAACATATTGGGCCATGTGCAAACGATCGTTGTCACTCATTCTCCTGCCACTCTTTCCTCCATGGGCCCGCGTGGTCATCGTCCATCTAATATATGACACAACGAGAAAGATAATTTGACGAACAAGGAGGATTATTTTTGGGTTGTGTTATGATACGTACGTAGGAGTATATATTACACGTCGAAGAGGGGAGGAGGGCAACATATATATACTACGTGTCATGAACCTCGGTTCGTGTGGGGGACTTAATGGTTTCCGAGGCAGGTGCCACATCAAAGTTCTACATATATATATATTAGGTATTCAAACATCACAACCACACATCTCCATACATGTGTTTGTCCCACAAGCAAGCGATGGCGGTTTTCCTCTAGCACTCGCGCACGGGGTTATCGGCAAGATGCTTCATCCATCTTTGTGTGCCCGCTTGTTCAATCACTTCGACCGACAACGTTAGAGGAATTGTTGAGGAAATTGTTAACTGGTAGCTGCTTGGTTGGCTAGCGAGTAGGGGATTAATCGGCTAATCGGCAAGTTAATCAATTAATCGGATGATTATTCGTTTTATCGTCTACTCGGTGACCCTATGAGTAGGGATTAATAGGTAAGTTAACTGGTTAGTCAGATGAATTCTTGATCAGGGGTTAGAGGTTAATTCGACTTATCATTATGAGGGTATTAAATTTTCATTCATCTTATACGGTTGTCTACATGCAGCTATACTTCGTGTGCATGTGTACGCACGAATCCCTCCCACCGGTTCGAAGTGGGGGGGGGGTGAGCACGCGACGCATCATGAACCAGATTTGTGTGGGGACTGTACGTTTTTCGATGCATGCATGCACCACATCATAATGTTGTGCTTTTGGTATTCAAACATATGTGCATGCATCACATATGTCCATACATATGTTTGGGGCACATACATGAAGTGGTTGTCTTTGGACACTCTCCCTCGCTTGGTTATCATCGACATCCTATATATTCGTGGGCCCGCGTGGCCGTCTCCATCACTTTGACCAACAATGCGAGAGAGGTTACCAGGGTGGATTCTTCTTCTCTTGGTTCATGTTACCATATAGTCGTCCGTCGGTCATGGTGAGATTCGAGACCTAAGTTTGAGGGCTAGTATATACACATGAATAAAAGTTGTGCATTGGGTATATTCAAACACCACATGAAACTTCATACATATGTTTGGGCCACATGCACGCAGTAGTTGTCTTCATGCACTCCCTCGCATGGTTATCCGCGACAAGCTAGCCTATTTTGTGGGGCCGTGTGTGGAATGTCAATGCATGACTTTGACCCAACAAACAAGAGAGGTTATACGACCAAGGTGGTGATTCTTCTTGGTCAGTCATACAATACGCCTTGGTGAGATGCCCCTCCCACCGACTCAAAGTGTGTGTGGGGGGGGAAGGGCATAGTACTACTTCATACTAGATGAACCTCCATGGGGTCGGGGATGCCCGGTTAATTTGAGATGCACATGTGCCACATCAAATTTGTGATTTGGTTATTTAAATATCATTGCACATCGTTTTCACACACACATACACACACACATCGGGCCACCCGCATGTGTGGTTGGTAAGTGGTGGCACCCATCTAACGCCACAAGAACACATTTGTGGGCCCGCACACAGTCCACATTTGATCGGAAGCAAAGGGGGGAGGCTGGTTGATGTACTCCTTTCGGTTTTGTGTTACGATACGGTGAGATGTTAGACCTAGCTATTTGGGGGCATGCACTCATAGCTAGGATTACCCTCCCGGCAACACGAAGTGTGTGTGTGTGTGTGTTTGGGGGGGCTAGCAATAATAACATGCACTTTGTGCGACAGGTGCCACATCAAAGTTGTGCATTGCGTATTTGAACATCAAACCACCCATTTCATACATATATTTGGTCCACATGCAAGTGTGTTCGTATTCTGACCCTTTCCCGCATTTTTATGGTAAAATTTATAAACAGCTGACGAGTCGGACGCAGCAACCGTCCGCGATCGGGTATGAAAGAGACACGGTTCCCTAGGACTACCTGTTTGTCGCGCCCCTGCCCCTGTCACCCACATGATCACAGTAGATTGGGCTCCATGAGGCTTCCCTCCCCCTAACAAAAATATCTACTCCCTCACACTCTCTAAAATATCTACCCCCGTCCGCGTAGATGGTTTTTCTGTTTGATAGCACACAATTAGTATGTCTGGACCATGTGCGATGTCTATTACTCCCGCACTACTTCAATCAATACATCCAAATTTTCAGTAGCCCCAGCATATTACTCCCGCCTCCATCCCTCGCAATCTCAAAAATATCTGCTCGGCTGGAGTGTTTTTCTGGTTGATAGCACACAATTATTATGCTTAAACCGTGTGTGATGTTCGTTAATCCCGCGCCACTCTGCTCCAATCCCTTGATCCAAATTTTCGGTAGCCCCGCCATTATACTCCCACCTAGTAAAATTTTCAGTACCCGCAACATTTCCTCAAACCCCACCTTGGATCCCCTCCACACACACACCCCAAATACTTCGCTCACCCCAAATCCCCCGCTCACACATAGACACACCGCCCCTCCCTCGCTCCAAACCTAGCTAGATCGCCGCCGCCGCGCAGCCTGCATTGTCAACCTCTGCCGGTGTGCCCGTGCAGTTTACCCATCGATATACATACCCTCACCACCCTGAGTTTCTTAGATGATGCCTGAGGGAGTCCTGGATTAGGGTGTCTGCGGACAGCCGGACTATATCCTTTGGCCGGACTGTTGGACTATGAAGATACAAGATTGAAGACTTCGTGCCGTGTCCGGATGGGACTCTACTTGGCGTGGAAGGCAAGCTAGATAATACGGATATGTATATCTCCTCCTTTGAAACTGACCTTGTATAACCTAGCCCCCTCCGGTGTCTATATAAATCGGAGGGTTTTAGTCCATAGGACAACATACAATCATACCATAGGCTAGCTTCTAGGGAATAGCCTCTCTGATCTCGTGGTAGATCAACTGTTGTAATACTCATATCATCAAGAACAATCAAGCAGGACGTAGGGTATTACCTCCATCAAGAGGGCCCGAACCTGGGTAAACATCGTGTCCCCTGCCTCCTGTTACCATCCGCCTTAGACACACGGTTAGGGACCCCCTACCCGAGATCCGCCGGTTTTGACACCGACATTGGTGCTTTCATTGAGAGTTCCACTGTGTCGTCATCATAAGGAAGATGGCTCGCCTCGTTGTCAAGGACAACATCACCTCTGGGGAGCCCTACTGTAGGCCAAACTCTCCGACTAGGTGGCTTTGTCATGACCACCCACTCGACCGCTGCGCCGACGATGACCTATCGGGTCATCGAAAATAGCCTCCACATCGGCTCAAAATTTGCCGAGTAGATGGATCCAATGGAGCTCTCCTCTTTGAACGAGCTCTTGGATCGCATTGCCGCTCTGGGAGTCACTACAAACTACGATCGGATCGGGCTTAAACCTGACCAAAGGGAGATTAACTCTCCGCCGGTCACCCATCAGATAGGTGTGGTGGAGGAGCAATGCGGCGATTCTCCCTCTGTCCTGAGGACGAACTATGTCCGGATTCCCAAGCTCTCCGAACAGGATACTCGCTCACGGGAGGACGTCGCCCTAACCCTGAATCCAGAATCAAGCCGCATACCGAACCCGCAGGGCAACATCCCGGAGCCCGAACTTCCAAGATCAAAAACTCCCCTGCCCCGGGATCACAGATTTGGTCAAGGTCTGGACTTAAATCCACCCACCCACCCAGATACAAACTATCTTTCCCACATTAGGCAAGCGCCCCAAGAGACAGTACATCACTATTGAGCCAGATTCCTCCTTGTAATGAACAAGGTCAAGGACTGTCGCGAGGAAGATGCAATTTCATGCTTTTGCAACAATTGCACGGATAACGGAGTCCTCAACGCCATAAGTCGCCGTGACATAGCACACTCCGCTGACTTGGCGGACATAGTACGAAAATACTGTGCGATGGAAAGTGCCTGGAAAACCCATGTTCAATTTTGGAATAATCCAGCTCTAACAAAACCCCTAGTCCGAACTAAAATGGCACACTCTCATAAGTCGCCTGACTCAATTACAAAGAAGCAAAATCCCACTACAGGGCGTGGAACCGTATTGGAGGGATGGCTCAACGGGCCCTGCAGAATCCATAGTACAACGGATACCATATCAACACACAGCCTTAGAGCATGCTGGGTACTCCGGTAGGTGGCCAAAAGCGTTGAGGGTCTCCTCACCCAAAATACCTCAGAGCACCTTCCCACGGATAACAACACAGTATTAACGGTCTTCGAGACCTTCGCCTCAAATAATAGGCGTAAGCAAGCACTCCGCAGCCTTGTCGAAGTCTGCCACGTGGCAGCAATAAATCCATGGAGCGACACGGCTATCACCTTCAATGCCAGTGACGAACCTAAATTCCAAACAGCCCGAGCACCAACCGCTTTGGTCCTCAATCCAATTGTGGACGTCTTTCGGCTCACTAAGGTGCCCATGGATGGCAGCAGCGGATTAAACCTCATTTATGAGGAAACTGTCCAAAAAATGGACAAAGACAGCAACCGTATTGAGCAAATCAGTACGACCTTCCGAGGAATCATCCCTAGTCGATAGGTACGTTGCGCTGGGAAAATCACACTTGATGTGGTATTCGGCACTCCGGAGAATTACATGTCCGAAGAAATTACATTCCAAGTGGCCCCGTTCAGTAGCGGATACCACGCCCTTCTAGGGCGGGAGGCATTCACGATTTTTCAGGCCACACCCCATTACGGGTACATGAAGATCAAAATGCCCGGACCCAAGGGAATTATCACTCTAGCTAGTCATCCGGACATAGCACTCCGCACCGAGAACAAAACAGCCGCACTAGCCCTCAAGGCATTATCCGAACCCCTTGTGGCGGAGGAGTTAACCACGCTGCGCTCCATGGTGGACAGGGACGACGTAATACTAGACAAAAGATCCAAGTGCACCTCCTTTAAACCAGCGGACGAAATAGTTAAATTCCAAGTCCATCCAATAGACCAAACAAAAACAGCGTCCATTGGGGCATAGTTAGACCCCGCTGTATACGCCGCACTACGGGAGTTTCTGCGCGAGAATTGGGATATATTCGCCTGACATCGTTCAGACATGCTAGGAATCCCACGCAGATTGGCCGAGCATAGCCTTAATATTCTAAAAGGATTCAAGCCGGTCAAGCAGACTCTTCGGCGTTTCTCTGAACCTATGCGACAAGCCATGGGAGAGGAGCTGGCCAAGCTACTGGAAGCCGGATTCATTAAAGAAATAAAACATTCGGATTGGCTAGCAAACCTAGTGATGGTACTAAAGAAGGACAAATCTTGGCGCCTATGTGTTGACTTCAAAGACCCTAATAAGGCTTGCCCAAAGGATCCCTTCCCACTCCGTCGCATCGATCAAATCATCGACACTACTGCAGGACACAAATCATTGTGCTTCCTCGAAGCATACTCTGGTTACCACCAGATTAAGATGGCGGAGTCTCATCAAGCCGCAACAGCATTTATAACACCATACGACCCCTTCTGCTTTAACACAATGCCCTTTGGGCTCAAAAACGCAGGCACAACATATCAGCGCATGATCCAGACATGTCTGGAAAAGCAGATCGGGAAGACTATGGAGGCATATGTAGGCGATGTGGTCATTAAAACCAGACACGTCGACTCTTTAATAGACGACTTGAGGCTCACGTTCATGAACCTCCGAACATACGACATTAAGCTCAATCTGGAAAAATGCGTTTTCAGCGTTCCCGCCGGAAAGCTCCTGGGCTTCATTGTCTCCAGTAGAGGAATTGAAGAAAATCCGGCTGAAATCCGAGCTCTGTCACAGTTGGCTATCCCAACTGAACTCAAGAAAATCCAGAAATTGACTGGATGCATGGCGGCTTTAAGCCGCGTTATCTCCCGATTAGGAGAAAAGGCACTTCCCCTTTATCGCCTTCTTCGGCGCACCGAACACTTCGAGTGCACGGATGCAGCCACGGCCGAACTGGAATAAATAAAAGCCATCCTGGCCGTCAAACCAATCCTGGCCGCGCCAACAGTTGGCGAACCAATGCTATTATATATAGCGGTAACCCACCAAGTTGTAAGCGCAGTGCTCGTCGTCGAACGAGAGATGGACGGACATAAATTCCCACTTCAAAAGCCGGTATACTATGTATCCACCGTCCTCACTCCATGCAAATCACGGTACCCACATTACCAAAAGATAGCATACGCGGTATTTATGGCATCCTGGAAATTGTGACACTACTTTCAAGAGTGTTCGATTACGGTGGCCTCCGAAGTGCCACGCAATGACATAATAAACAACCGCGATGCCATGGGCCGGATTACCAAATGGGCCATTGAGCTCCTCCCGTTCGACATAACATATAAGCCACGACGAGCCATTAAGTCGCAAGTATTGGCCACAGAAGCCGAACTCCCTAAGAGTATGGCACATACTCCAATTGGATCATGCACTTCGACGGCTCTAAAATGATGGCTGGTCTAGGGGCTGGCGTCGTCCTGACGTCCCTCACCGGTGACACGGTGCAATACATGCTCCAAATACTATATACGGACTCCAATAACGCAGCCGGATACGTGGCCCTATTACACGGCCTCCGGATGGCAGTCTCCATGGGCATCCAACACCTAGAGGTGCGTGTGGACTCGAACCTTGCAATATCCCAAATAAATGGAGACTTCGATGCCAAGGATCCAAAAATGGTGGCATATAGCAAAGCCGTCCTCAAAATGCCAGCCCGGTTCGAGGGGCTGGAATTACACCATGTGGCTCGGGAAAACACCCAGGCGGCGGACATCCTAGCCCGTATCGGCGCTAAACATGACCCTGTCCCATCGAACATCTTCCTAGCAAGACTATTTAAACCATCCGTGGTATGGGAAGGGGACACCGGCAAAAATAGTCTGGACCCGGCCACAACCCCAGATACCGAGTACTCTGACACAATCGGAGGCTCTGCCACCGAAATAATAACACCTTCAGCCCACGGGATAATGGTCATCATCGCCCCGTGGACAGAACCATTTCTGGCCTACCTAACCAGACAGGAATTACCAGAGTACCAAAATGAGGCTCGCTGCATAGTGCGGTGATCTAAAGCCTACAAGGTCCATGAGGGAGAGCTTTATAAGAAAAGCACAACCGGAGTCCTTCAAAGGTGGATCTCCGAAGAGGAGGGGTGGAAGCTTTTGGCAGAAATCCATGCCGGACTCGGCGGCCACCATGCAGCAGCCCGGGCCCTTGTAAGCAAGGCCTTCCGTATAGGATTTTATTGGCCGACGGCCCAGGCAGATGCATAGCATCTGGTACAACACTGTGTCGGTTGCCAGCTTTTTGCAAACCAAAGCCACATGCCACCTACCGCCCTCCAAACAATCTCCATTACTTGGCCCTTTGCGGTCTGGGGGCTCGATATGGTCGGACCCCTCAAAGGGGGAACCCATAAGAGAAAATACGTACTGGTCATGGTGGACAAATTCACCAAATGGATAGAAGCTAAACCTGTCGAAATGGCTGAATCCGGACCGGTGATAGACTTCATATCCGGGGTTTTAGACCGTTATGGCATCCCCCACAGCATCATCACTGACAACGGCACGAACTTTACAGCCGACAAGGTGAAACTTTGGTGCAGCAACATGGGCATCAAGCTCGATTATGCTTCTGCCTATCATCCGCAAACTAACGGTCAAGTCGAACGAGTGAATGGTCTTATCATGAGTGGCATTAAATCAAGATTAGTCCGGTCCTTAAAGGAATCAGACACCCATTGGGTAAAGGAGCTTGACTCCGTACTATAGGGGCTGCGGACCACGCCGAATCACACTACCGGATACACACTATTTTTTATGGTGTACGTCGCTGAGGCGGTGCTGCCTTGCGACATAATTCATGACTCACCTCCAGTGTGCATGTAGGAAGAAAGAGAGGACGAGCTCGATCGGCAGGACAGTTTGGATGCCCTGGAGGAGGAGCGCGACGTGGCAAAAGCCCGTTCTGCATTCTATCAGCAACAGGCTCGAAGGTATCAAAGCAGAGAAGTGCGGGCCAAAACCTATAACGTTGGTGAACTAGTTCTACGCCTGCCGGAGAAGAAAAAGAACAAGCTCAAGCCCAAATGGGAAGGTCCCTTCATTATCGACCAGGTTCTGACTGGTGGAGCGTACCGTCTGCGGGATGCATAGAATAATCGACACGAGCCAAACCCATGGAACGCAACCAGACTCCGAAGATTCTATGCCTAGCGTCGGACTCTATGTTCGTCTCCTTACCTCCATGAATTTTTTGCACATCTGTTTTTTCTCTCTTTCTTTCTCTTTTTTCTCTTCAAAAGCCCTAAAGGGCTAAACCGGTGTCTTGGTTACACAATCTTGATGCGCTAACGGTGCTCAATATACCTGGGGGCTTCCTATACAGAAGCATAATCTAATTATCTTACCGGGCTTTACGCCCCGCACATGTGTTATTCTTCCGCACCGATATGACTTAAGTTTTGGCCAAGCTGGGTTGCCTAGCTCTTGTGTTTATGCCCTATGTTCCCGTTAATTCGGCTAGGGCATAAGGGGAGCACCTCTGCGATTGTTACTGCCGGGTCAGCCGGATGTGTACCTCACACTGGGTGAAGCCGAAAGCTAGCGTTCTTAAGGGAATATTCGGTCGGTGAATAAAAGATGACTTCCATTTAAATTACTACACACCCCAGATGTTTTTGGCCTGCGTCTCCCAGTTTGTACATGCACATTAGGGCATGCGTACCCAGGGAAAGGAACCCTTGACGGAACTATTCTCCCTAGAAGATGTTTCTTACTATCCATTTAATATAACATAGCTAGTTGCATACTTGTCTGTTCAAGAAATTATGACCCCTACGCCTGGTTTCCACACATACCCCGGTTTTTATAACCGAGTGGGTATTCGGATACACTCCGGACTATCAGGTCCAGAGGTCGAAGCGAAAAGGTCCGCCATGAGAAATGATTTACAATCCGGCTAGGGACATTACATATGTCACTTGAAGTACATAGTCACTAAGACTGATTAAATTCTTCTTCTATATCATCCAACAGGCTGTCTAGCCTAAAATCCTATTGGGAATACTTTGCGGCTAATTCTACTTTATCATACACTAAACTGACTGCGATTTCTTTCCCATCGGGCCCCACAGGTCCAACCTCCGCCACGTGGTTTGGGTCAACCTTGGTATATCGTGTCTTCACCATAGCCCAGGTTTCCCGTGCACCTTGTCGGCAGGTTGATATCTTCCATAATCAGAAGTACCGCCGCGCTCCATTGAGCTTCTCTATAAGCTCCCCCATGCCTCCTAGCGGGGACGCGGACGGCCACAAGGCTTGGGCAATACTCTGCATCACCTGCCGAACTTGTTCGTGTAGTTGTGAGAGCTCTGGCAGAAGATCACCCGAGGACCCGGGCATCTCCTCCGCGGGACGACCCGTCAGCATACCTGCAGACATAACGCTGTTAGCAGGCTTCTTCGCCAAACTCCTTTAAAAAGTTCGTTCAAGCACATACTAAAAATGCCGCGCTGAAGCCGTTTATTCTCCTTCACGGAATCCGCAAGATGGGCTCGGACATCCTTCAGGACCACGCCTAGCCGGATATTGGCATCTTGGAGATCATTTTACTCCTTCCTGACTCGTGTTAGCACGCGCTCGCCAGCATTTCGCTGTCGATCATCACGTGCCGTATCCGCCTCCACGGCCTCCGGATTCACTCCGGGGCCACCTGCAACATCTATTGTTAGGTGTGCATACATGCCGCATACTACCTGGTACTGGTATTCTTTGCAATAGACAAAAGAGTTACCAGGGGGACTCTTTTTGGACTCCTTCAATGTGGCAACAACGGCTTCCAGCTGGGCCTTGCAGTCGTCCAGCCCTTGAGACAATTGGCAATTCTTCTCCGTAAGAACCTGCACAAATAATGATCCTTAAATCAGTTGCATCAACTGTTTCAGGTCTCAGGGGCTACTCATACATATAATCGTCAGATTTGCTTACCCGTACATCCCTTAGATACTGCTCCGTGGCTCTGGCTAGACCACTTTGAGCAGCACGGAGGTACGCATCTCTAGAATTGAAGGCATCAAATGCCTCTGGTGAGAAGCAAGCGTCATGGAGTACAGCCCGGCGACGCCTATGATTCATGGCGCTCTCCAGTTCTGAATTTGTAGGGGACAGTCTATCCGCATTCTCTATAGGAGGAGCATCCGGCGTCCGCCCCATGTCGGCTTCCGCCTCTATCTCCGGCCCTGGAGCCTGATTGGTGGAAGCGTGATCGGCAACCTCTCCAGACATATTCCGGCGAGCGGTTTTTTATTAAAGAAACATGGATGTCATTACATTTTGAGAAAGATGACAACCATGGAGCGGGGTTTTGTGTCATACCTCTGCGTTGGCGTCTCTGTCCTGACCGCCTTCCTTTTTGGCCTACCCGGCCTCGGTGCCTCTTGTTGGCGAGTTGCTGCAGGTTCGGCACGGCGTCCCGAATGCCTTCCCTGTAAAATACCATATGTGTATGGTAGGTGAAGTGTCTAAAAGGGGATCCTAGTTTTTGGAGTTGGGATTTTGGTTTTTCTTACGTGCAACACAGGGAGCAGTCCGGGATAGTCGGCTGTAATGGCCACCATGGCGTCATCACAGCTCAATTGATAGAACTGCACGTCTATCAGCTCCACGAATATGTCCGCATCTTCTTCGAGTCCAGGACCGAGGGCCCGATCAGGGTCCTCTGGTTGTGGAGATGGGCTGTTGACCTCCCTTACAGCTTTTCACAGTTCTTGCTGTAAAATGGCAAGGTGAGTACCAATGACGAAGAATGCGGGAAGAATGGGAGTAAGGAGATATAACTCACCCAGCTTGGAGGGTTGTACATGGAGAATCCACCCCGTGGCTTGATATGGATGAACTCCTCTTCCTCTCCCTTGAACAACTCGGACAGAATTTTTGCTAAAGCAGCAGCGGAGTCTGGTCCCTTACGCCCGCAATGGGTGGCATCATCTTCCCCGTTAAAACACCACAGGGGTGCCCTTGATATTGAAGTGGCTGCACTCCTCCGAGCTGAAGGTCAGGCCGGTCTCGGGCACCGCCCGGTCCAGGGGAGCCCCCTGCCGCGTGGATGCACCGCTGACCCGGCGGATGAACGGCTTGACGTGGTGACTTGTAGGCGGCGCCTGCGAGCCGCCCAAGAGGGCCGCAATGACCGGGGGTGTTGGCGCAGCGCGATGGGCGGGGAAGAGGTTGCGGGGCTCTTCCCAAGAAGCCACGGAGGCTGCCGGCGGGTGGAGCGGCCATGTGCCTGGGGCGCTAGTTAGGGCCATGGGGAGCCAGTTGGCGACGACCCCATCGTCACCTCCGGCTTCGAGGAGGGCCTCCTCGCTTGCCAGCAAGAAGGCCAGCGGATCTGTCGTGCCGCCGTAGCGCGGCGGCGTCGTTGGCTTGAGCTTGTCTGGCCACCGTGCCCGTTGCAGGGCTAGGGCCAGGGCTCGGAGCCCCCTGGCCCCCGCGCTGGCGCCGGCGGCTGGAGTGGGCGACGCGCTACCCATCGCGAGGAGGGCTGTAGCGGTGGCGGAAGAGAGAACTCCAGTGCACCCCTACCTGGCGCGCCAAATGTCGGATTTTGGGTTCTGGCAGACCCTTGAGGTTCGAACACTGGGGTGCGCGCGGAGATTCCGCCTCCTACCTACCTGCACCCCTCCGCCTCGCTAAGATCTAAACTATGGAAAGAACAACACAAGAGACACAGGGTTTATACTGGTCCGGGCCACCATTGTTGTGTAATACCCTACTCCAGTGTGTGGTATGGTGGATTGCCTCTTGGGCTGATGATGACAAACAATACAAGGAAGAACAGCCTCGCGAGGGTCTGTTCTTGGCTGGGGCGATGAACTGCGGGGAGGAGTTCAGTCACACTTCTCTATCTCTCTCTATCTCTCTCTGATCCTTTCTTTTTCTCTCCTCCGAAACCCCTTGCTCTGTGGGTGGCTGGTCCTATTTATAGAGGCCCTGGTCCTCTTCCCAAATGTCGAGCGGGAAGGGAGCCAACAATGGCGGGCTAATTTGAAGGGGGACAGCTAGTATCAGCTATCCTGACAAAAGTAGTCTTCGCCTGCGCAAAGCTCTGGTGATGACGCCGCCTTGGGCTCCACGGTGACCTCCGTCTCGTAGTCCTCCTAGTCTTGGTCTCATTGCACCGAAATGGCAACCTTTGCCTGACGCCTCGGTACTCCGCGGCTGCGCTTGCCCCCCTTTGCACCAAAGAGGAAGGGAGGACACTACGCGGGCTGGCACTCGCCTGGCGCCCTTGGTCGTCATGGCTTGCGTCACAGGCACCTCGTGAGGTTCCCCGCCTTGATCTCTCCGCCTCCTCGTGAGCCAGCCTGACGAGGCCGTGCCTGAGGAAGCTCCGCATCGTCTGCCCCGCGAGTCTTGGCCCCTCGCGATGGTCTTGGGTTTGTGTTGGTGAAGATGGGCCGCGCTGGGCCCCCTTTTGAGCCACGCCGCACGCCGCAGGCAGGCAAGTCTGGGGACCCCTGTTCCCAGAACACCGACAGTTTTGACACCGACAATGCCTACGAAGCACCCCCTCTCCCAGAGATCCCCATCCCCACCCCCTTACCTACTCCAGTGCATCACAGCCTAAGCTTGGCTAAGCTTCTCGGGGAGCTTGAGGAGCGAATGGCAAAAAAGAGCTTTACCGCGGCTTATTCGCCCGACGTCGGCGAGGTGTCCGCCGAGGAAGCTGATGACGATGATTAGACCTGGATTGAGCCTTTCAATCAGCGGGCTAGAGTATTCTGGCATGTCGCGGACACCGGCTACGACATCAAGGTCGTCGACACCGACGGCTTGACATGGGTTATGTCATAGGTTAAGTTGCCCACCTCCAACCCTTCGGGTTCAACAGCCGTCAATCTCATCAATAGCCCTGCCGCTGATCTCCTGCGGCTTGTTATGACCAATTTGCCATCCTTCATCGCCATGGAGCCCATTTTTTCATTTTAGAAGGAGACGTTCTGCGATGCTGGCCTGGGATCCTCAGGTGGCAAGTCAGACCTCATCGACGGCGACCACCAGGAGTAGCCAATCTGTGACAAGTGAGGAAACCCATGATTTGTTTTGTCGAACCCATTTTGTAGTGAGAACCTATCTAGTATTTATTGCTATATTAGGTTGTTTGCATTATGCCTTGTTTATTTCTATGGTTTATGGTTGTTCGGTTGTTTGTAGTTAGCATATGTCCAATTTCAATTACCATCTTTGGTTGTTCATAGTATGCCTTGTTTATTTCAGCTATTAACAGTGTGATGTTCTATAGGTGCTAGTATGAGCTATGCAGTTCAATTTCATCAACACCAAATTTGACAATAGCTCTATGAATGACTATATTTGGTTGCTGTTAAGCATGTTGTACTCCCTCCGAATCTTTTTAGTTCACATATAAGATTTGTCTATAGTCAAGCCTCTTAAAGTTTGACCAACTTTATTGAACAAAATACCAACATTCACAATATGAAATAAATAGCAGTTCATGTGTTATGACTTAAATTTTCATATTGTATAACTTTAGCATGCTAGATGTTGATATTTTTTCATATAAATAAGGTCAAAGTTTATGAAGTTTGACTTCAGACAATTGTTATATGCAGAGTAAAAAGGAACGGAGGGAATATTGAACACGCCTTTCCATTTGATTTAAGAATGGCACTATTTGGATACATAACTTAGCTAGAGGTTAAAGTTAATTTCTAGCTCATGACAGTTAAATGGGAGAGAGAGAGAGAGATAGGTGAATAGTTGATTGTATTGCTTGAGCCTCGTGGGCATATATATAGGAGTACATGGTAATCTTGGAGTATGATGTCTACTACACAACCTTCTCTTTGTAGACATTGTTGGGCCTCCAAGTGCAGAGGTTTGTAGGACAATAGCAAATTTCCCTCAAGTGGATCACCTAAGGTTTATCAATCCGTAGGAGGCGTAGGATGAAGATGGTCTCTCTCAAATAACCCTGCAACCAAATAACAAAGAGTCTCTTGTGTCCCCAACACACCCAATACCATGGTAAATTGTCTAGGTGCACTAGTTCGGCGAAGAGATGGTGATACAAGTGGTATATGGATGGTAGATAAAGGTTTTTGTTATCTGAAAATATAAAAACAACAAGGTAACTAATGATAAAAGTGAGCACAAACGGTATTGCAATGCTAGGAAACAAGGCCTAGGGTTCATACTTTCACTAGTGCAAGTTCCCTCAACAATAATAACATAATTGGATCACATAACTATCCCTCAACATGCAACAAAGAGTCACTCCAAAGTCACTAATAGCGGAGAACGAACGAAGAGATTATGGTAGGGTACAAAACCACCTCAAAGTTATTCTTTCCAATCAATCCGTTGGGCTATTCCTATAAGTGTCACAAATAGCCCTAACGTTCATACTAGAATAACACCTTAAGACACAAATCAACCAAAACCCTAATGTCACCTAGATACTCCAATGTCACCTCAAGTATCCGTGGGCATGATTATAAGATATGCATCACACAATCTCAGATTCATCTATTCAATCAACACATAGGACCTCAAAGAGTGCCCCAAAGTTTCTACCGGAGAATCACGACGAAAACGTGTGCCAACGCCTATGCATAGGTTCATGGGCGAAACCCGCAAGTTGGTCACCAAAACATACATCAAGTGAATCACGTGGTATCCCATTGTCACCACAGATACGCACAGCAAGACATACATCAAGTGTTCTCAAATCTTTAAAGACTCAATCCGAAAAGATAACTTCAAAGGGGAAACTCAATCCATTACAAGAGAGTAGAGGGGGGAGAAAACATCATAAGATCCAACTATAATAGCAAAGCTCGCGATACATCAAGATCGTACCACCTCAAGAATATGAGAGAGAGAGAGAGGTCAAACACATAGCTACTGGTACATACCCTCAGCCCCGAGGGAGAACTACTCCCTCCTAGTCATGGAGAGCACCGGGATGATGAAGATGGCCACCAGAGAGGGATACCCCCTCCGGTAGGGTGCCAGAACGGGTCTAGATTGGCTTTCGGTGGCTACGGAGGCTTCTGGCGGCGGAACTCCCAATCTATTGTGCTCTTGGATGTTTTTAGGGTATATGGAGTTATATAGGCGGAAGAAATACGTCTGGGGGGCCATGAGGGGCCCACGAGGGTGGAGGGCGCGCCTAGGGGGTGGGCGCGCCCCCCTGCCTCGTGGCCTCCTCGTTGATCCCCTGACGTGCACTCCAAGTCTTCTAGGCTTCTTCTGATACAAAAATAAGTTTTGTGAAGTTTCAGGTCAATTGGACTCCGTTTGATTTTGCTTTTCTGCGATATTCTAAAACAAAAAACAGAAACTGGCACTGGGCTCTGGGTTAATATGTTAGTCCCAAAAATAATATAAAATAGCATATAAATGCATATAAAACATCCAAGGTTGATAATATAATAGCATGGAACAATAAAAAATTATAGATACGTTGGAGACGTATCAGCATCCCCAAGCTTAATTCCAGCTCTTCCTCGAGTAGGTAAATGATAAAAACAGAATTTTTGATGTGGAATGCTACCTAACATATTTATCCATGTAATTTCCTTTATTGTGGCAAGAATGTTCAGATCCGCAAGATTCAAGACAAAAGTTTAATATTGACATAAAAATAATAATACTTCAAGCATACTAACTAAGCAATTATGTCTTCTCAAAATAACATGGCCAAAGAAAGCTATCCCTACAAAATCATATAGTTTGGCTATGCTCCATCTTCACCACACAATGTATTTAAATCATGCACAAACCCGATGACAAGCCAACCAATTGTCTCATACTTTTGATGTTCTCAAACTTTTTCAATCTTCACGCAATATATGAGCGTGAGCCATGGATATATCACTATAGGTGGAATAGAATGGTGGTTGTGGAGAAGACAAAAAGGAGAAGATAGTCTCACATCAAGTAGGCTTATCAACGGGCTATGGAGATGCCCATCAATAGATATCAATGTGAGTGAGTAGGGATTGCCATGCAACGGATGCACTAGAGCTATAAGTGTATGAAAGCTCGAAAAGAAACTAAGTGGGTGTGCATCCAACTCGCTTGCTGACGAAGACCTAGGGCATTTTGAGGAAGCCCATCATTGGAATATACAAGACAAGTTCTATAATGGAAGATTCCCACTAGTATATGAAAGTGACAACATAGGAGACTCTCTATCATGAAGATCATGGTGCTACTTTGAAGCGCAAGTGTGGTAAAAGGATAGTAGCATTGCCCCTTCTCTCTTTTTCTCTCATTTTTTTATTTTTTTTATTTGGGCCTTCTCCTTTTTTATGGCCTCTTTTTTTTATTTGGGATTCTTTGGCCTCTCTTTGTTTCATCCGGAGTCTCATCCCGACTTATGGGGGAATCATAGTCTCCATCATCCTTTCCTCACTGGGACAATGCTCTAATAATGATGATCATCACACTTTTATTTACTTACAACTCGATATTTCGAACAAAATTTGACTCTATATGAATGCCTCTGGCGGTGTACCGGGATGTGCAATGACTCAAGAGTGACATGTATGGAAGAATTATGAACGGTGGCTTTGCCGCAAATACGATGTCAACTACATGATCATGCCAAGCAATATGACAATGCTGAAGCATGTCATAATAAACGGAACGGTGGAAAGTTGTGTCGGTGTACTAGAGTAGGGGTACCTTAGTATCCCGAACTTGTGCATGGGCAGTCGCAGCATCCCGCGGCAAGGCTTGCCGGGTGACCGCCAAGGTCCTCCGTGGTTCCTTTGGAGCCATTCAAGGACAAAGTATCCAAGCCATGGAGACAAGACCCCGGCAAGAGGAGCTTGCCGGGAAGGCCAACCAAGGCAAGGCGATCAAGGAGACAAGACCCCGGCAAGAGGAGCTTACCGGGAAGGCCAACCAAGGCATCTCAAGGAACTTGCCGCGATGCGCCACGCGTCCTGGCAAGGCCCGGTGAGCGACAAGCTCCCAGACGTGACAAGACAATGACCGCGGCAAGGCGCTTGCCGCGGCAAGCCATCTCTCTGTGCCCGCGCTCCAGCACATCCACCAACGTGTCGCTCTAGGACCCTTCCGGGCGTACGTGGCGGGAGGCTGTGCAGCCAGCGGTGAGCGGTGGCAAGCGGCGCTGACAAGATAGCCATCATGGCGAGCGGTGGCGTCCCTAACGGTCCCTTTTGCACTATTTAGACGACGCAGACGAGCATTTAATGCCCTTGTCCCCTACCGTCAGGGTTAGGTATGATACACTATAGCAGGTAGTTGTACCAACCGCAACACCTTTCCATTTTTACCCTTGTCTACGTTGCCACCTGTCGGTGACCCCTTGAGCATATAAAAGGAGGCCCATGCGCAACGTAGAGAGGGGGAAGGGAAGAGAACACTCATGCTCGGTCTCATTAGCTGCTGGGGTGTACTGTAGCACTCCGCTCTCCCGAGCAAGAACTCAATACAAACCACAAAGCAGGAGTAGGGTTTTACGCATCCGTGCGGCCCGAACCTGGGTAAACTGCTCGTGTGCTTCGCCTCGATCCGCTCTTCGTGCGACCCTCACCCCCGCCGAACCGAAAGGGACCCGGTCCGCCGGTCCCATAGGTGCTCATGGATCAGTCCCCCGACATCTTTGGCGCGCCAGGTAGGGGGCGTCGAGGTTGTGTGAACCAGATCCGGCGTTCACACGAGCTAGATCTTCATCATCTTCATCGACATGCCGCCGAAGAAGAAGGCTTTGGAGGCGGCTGCTCCCTCCGCGCCGAACCCACCACCGCCGGAGCAAACGGCTGATGGGGCAGACGCCGGCGGAAGAACGGGCGTCGACGAGGGAGCTCACGATGCTGCCAGGTCCAAGGACAAGGCTGCGCTGCCCATCGGCGGCGTAGCCGGCTCCCACAACGACCGGGCGCACTCCAAGACCTCGGCGTCCGTACATGCACCGTGCCCATCTCAGGAGGCGCGGGACCGGCAGCGTAATGGTGCTCACAGTACCATGCGTTTGCTGGACCAAGATCGAGCTGGTGGATCTCGGAGTGCTCAAGACCAGCATGCATGCCAACATGCTGGCACGAGCGAGGCACGGTCGCTTGGACGGGATACTGCTCCTTCTAACATAGTTAGAAGTCTGAGCATATCCCGCTCCTCGCACCGTTCGCCACCGCCACCCGCCACTCCAGCAGAAGCTTTGGCGCGGGCTCAACTGCTCCTGGACTACCCTCCAACGGCAGACAAGATCGACGACTGGAGGGCCACCATTCAGAGTATCATAGGCTTCACCAATGGCGACACTCAACGGCAGCCGAGCACGTCGCAGCCGCGGCAAGTCAGCCAGGCACGAGCCGGTGGCGACAAGACCGGTGGGGGTGCAACCACTGTGCACTCTCCGCCCCATAGGCCAAGATCGCCGACTCGCCGGATCCACCTCGACAGCGACTCCACCGCGTCATTAGATCCACGAGCTCATCGCGATCAGCGCCAAGTTCTTCACGAACGACAGCAAGAAGACGCTCGTACTCGCATCGAGCGCCGAAGAGAAGCGCGGCGTCAATCGGACCAGCGCGCTGGGCCCTCTGTCGACACGCATGCGCCAGGGGAACCAGGCGACTTGTCGTACGCGGTAGGTTGCCCTGCGTTTACTCGTGAGCTGCGGCAAGTCCAGTGGCCCAGCACGAAGAATTTCAAGCCAGACGTACCAGAGAAGTACGACGGCAAGTCGCATCCGTCGGAGTTCCTTAGCATCTACACCATCGCGGTGCAGGTTGCCGGGGGGCGGGATTGGGATCAAGAAGCTCATTGTCAGGGGTGACTCGCAGCTTGTCGTCCACCAAGTGAACAAGAGCTATGAGAGTCCGTTGATGGAAATCTACGTCGACGAAGTGAGAAAGCTAGAAGAGCACTTTGACGGCCTACATATGGAGCATGTTCCAAGAGCTCAGAACGCCATTGCTGATGGCCTATCAAAGTGTGCCACACTTAAGTTACCTGTGGAACCAGGGATCTTTGTGCTCAAGCTGACTCAACTGTCTGTAATGCCATCAACTAGACAGAGCCAGAAGAGGAAGTAGATTTCTGGTGCCTATTTTCCGGTAGAGCTTCCCGAAGCCGCCACCAAGAAGGTCTCCCAAGATCAACGCCAAGAGCGCTGAGGAGCAAGCCCTAGGGTTTGTTCCGTTGAAGCAGAAGCTCCCGACAAGTTTTGCTCCGGCAAGCTTGCCGGGGAACGTCAAGCTTCGGCAGAGCCGCAGGTTCTCGCCGTAGAAGCGGACATTCCCGCAGCAACAGATTTGCCTTGCGCTGAGGAGAAATCTGCTCCGGCAAGCCCTAGGGTTTGTTCCGTTGAAGAAGAAGCTCCCGACAAGTTTTGCTCCGGCAAGCTTGCCGGGGAACGTCAAGCTCCGGCGGAGTCGCAGGTTCTCGCCGTAGAAGCGGATGTTCCCGCAGCAGCAGATTTGCCTTTAGTCCTTGTTGTCGAGCCACAAGCTCCAGCATGGGCACAACAGATTGTCCGTTTCCTTCAGACAGGATAACTTCCCCAAGAGCAAGAAGAAGCGGAAAGAGTAGCCCGGCAGTCAAGTATGTACCAGTTTGTCGACAACACACTGTACAGAAGAAGACTCAACGGTGTGAAATTGAAGTATATTCACCGGGAAGACGGACAAAAGCTGTTGGCAGAGATACATGGAGGCATATGTGGTCACCACATTGGCGCAAGAGCACTTGCCGGCAAAGCATTCCGGCAAGGTTTCTTTTGGCCGACAGCCCTCCGGGATGCAACTGCACAAGTAACCAAGTGTGAAGTGTGCCAGTTCCATTCCAAGCAGATACACCAACCAGCTCAAGCTCTTCAGACAATCCCTTTATCCTGGCCATTTTCGGTCTGGGGGCTCGACATCCTCGGCCCCTTTACCGAGCAGTCAGGGGCTTTGAGTACTTGTACGTTGTAGTCGACAAGTTCACAAAGTGGCCGAAAGTGGAACCAGTGAGGAAGGTGACAGCACGGTCAGCAGTAAAGTTCTTCAGGTCGATTGTTTGCCGCTTCGGGATCCCTAACAGGATAATCACCGACAACGGTACGCAATTCACGAGCCGCACCTTCATGCAGTACGTCCAAGATCTTGGTGCCAAGGTCTGCTTCACTTCTGTTGCTCACCTGAGAAGCAACGGTCAAGCGGAGAGGGCAAATGCTGAAGTGCTACGTGGGCTCAAGACCAGAACTTTTGACAGGCTGCACAAGTGCGGAAGAAACTGGATCGAGGAGCTGCCGGTGGTTCTTTGGTCGATCAGGACGATGCCAAATCGAGCCACTGGCCAGACACCTTTCGCTCTAGTCTATGGAGCAGAGGCAGTTCTCCCCACGGAAGTCGTATACGGGTCACCTCGAGTGCTCGCTTATGATGAGCTTGAGCAAGAGCAGCTGCGACAAGATGACGCGCTACTCCTTGAGGAAGACCGTCTTCAGGCTGCTGTACGAGCTGCTCGCTACCAGCAAGCTTTCCGCCGCTACCATAGCCGCAAAGTTGACGCCAGAAGTCTCGACGAAGGCGACCTTGTTCTTCGGCGTGTTCAGTCCGCCAAGAATTCCAACAAGTTGACGCCGAAGTGGGAAGGCCCTTACCGGGTGAAACGGGTCACTAGGCCTGGCGCTGTCCGCCTTGAGATCGAAGATAGCATTCCGGTGAGCAATTCCTGGAACATTGAGCATCTATGTAAGTTTTACCCGTAAGGCGCGGTTGCCGGAACCTGTTCCGGCAACCACCTTTTGTACAAGTCTTGCCGCTGTTGCATGTAATCCTTTGTACAAAGCCGGGCGCAGACCCCGTGCATAAGTAAAGCTCATATGCTCCGCACATCTTGTCAATTTCATGATATCTATTTTTTGCATATGTGATCTGACACTTTGTGCAGTACCTACTCCCCGGTAAGCAATAATGAGCCGAAAGGCTCCATATCTTTATTTTCTCTTCTTTCTTTTTTCTCAAGGAAAGGAAGGTTCCCTCGCCCACAAGTTTGCCAGGGGGGAAAGGACCAGGCGTCGTTCAAGAAAGTTTCGCCTTACCGGGAAGCAAACAACAAAAAAGCTAAGTTGCCAAAGTTTGAGCAATCAGATTTTTTAAATTTTTAAGTTATCTCCCTTGAACGACCGCACTTTGTATGGAAAACCTATGCGCGGAGGAACCAACTCGTAGCTAGTTGCGCCCTTATTTTTTTTCGAGTCCGCTCAACAACTTAAGTGAGTTGCGACTAGTTGCGACAAGGTTTCTTGTCGTTAACGGCACCGCCAGCAGGCTGCTGATGTCCCGCACTCAGCGCTCGCGGCTAAGGTGCCTGCACCGGCAAGTTCCCTAAAAGCGTAGGGCAAAAACATACAAAGGGAGGAATCAAGTAAAGGGAATAACGTTGCAATCATTACACCGGAATAGAGTTATATTACAGGATAGCTTGTCGCGGCTCTAACCGATTGTTCTCATAACATGACCAGCAGCGACAAGAAAAGAAGAAAACGGGTGGCCTAGTCTACGTGATCGCCCTCAATCCTCTTGATCCCGCTCACCTTGTCCACAATGGGTGCGACAAGGATCTTGAGCGCCTCCAGATCAGCATCCAGCGGCAGGGTCTTGAGGACGTTGGTGAGGTTGAGGCCCGGGTTGCGGAAGGCCACCTTCATCAACACCTTTTGAAGAGCTCCCGCGCAGATCTTGCGCGACTCGTCGGCCAACTACTTTGGGATCTTCTCCCGGAGCCGCTGGAGGGCCGTCACCACGCCTTTGAAGAACAAGGTGAGCTGGGCGCTGGGTTGGAGGTTCTCATCAGATGGATACCCGAGATCCTCCACCCCCAGCTGCACCAGCTCCCTGTCGATATCTGCGGCAGCATTCACGAAACCCACCACAATCTCTCTCACGACGCCGCATTCAACGCGTGTCGTTCGGGGAGGGCGCGGTGGATACGGGGAGAGATACGGCGTAACCTAGGCCGCACGTGCCCGTGCCCTGTTTTGGGCCTGGCCCAACAGCGCTCGGCACCGAGTATGGCCCAGGCCCGAGGGCTCCTGTCGGTGTACTAGAGTAGGGGTACCTTAGTATCCCGAACTTGTGCACGGGCAGTTGCAGCATCCCGCGGCAAGGCTTGCCGGGTGACCTCCAAGGTCCTCCGTGGTTCCTTTGGAGCCATTCAAGGACAAAGTATCCAAGCCAAGGAGACAAGACCCCGGCAAGAGGAGCTTGCCGAGAAGGCCAACCAAGGCAAGGCGATCAAGGAGACAAGACCCCGGTAAGAGGAGCTTACCGGGAAGGCCAACCAAGGCATCTCAAGGAAATTGCCGCGACGCGCCATGTGTCCCGGCAGGGCCCGGTGAGCGACAAGCTCCCGGACGCGACAAGACAACGACCGCGGCAAGGCGCTTGCCGCGGCAAGCCATCACTCTGTGCCCGCGCTCCAGCACATCCACCAACGTGTCGCTCTGGGACCCTTCCAGGCGTACGTGGCGGGAGGTTGTGCAGCCAGCGATGAGCGGTGGCAAGCGGCGCTGACAAGATAGCCATCGTGGCGAGCGGTGGCATCCCTGACGGTCCCTTTTGCACTATTTAGACGACGCAGACAGACATTTAATGCCCTTGTCCCCTGCCGTCAGGGTTAGGTATGATACACTCTAGCAGGTAGTTGTACCAACCGCAACACCTTTCCATTTTTACCCTTGTCTACGTTGCCACCTGTCGGTGACCCTTGAGCATATAAAAGGAGGCCCATGCGCAACGTAGAGAGGGGGAAGGGAAGAGAACACTCACGCTCGGTCTCGTTAGCTGCTGGGGTGTACTGTAGCACTCCGCGCTACCGAGCAAGAACTCAATACAAACCACAAAGCAGGAGTAGGGTTTTACACATCCGTGCGGCCCGAACCTGGGTAAACTGCTCGTGTGCTTCGCCTCGATCCGCTCTTCGTGCGACCCTCGCCCCCGCCGAACCGAAAGGGACCCGGTCCGCCGGTCCCATAGGTGCTCGTGGATCAGTCCCCCGGCAAGTTGCATGGCAATATATCTCGGAATGGATATGGAAATGCCATAATAGGTAGGTATGGTGGCTGTTTTGAGGAAGGTAAATGGTGGGTTCATGGTACCGACGAAAGTTGTGCGGTACTAGAGAGGCTAGCAGTGGTGGAAGGGTGAGAGTGCCTATAATCCATGGACTCAACATTAGTCATAAAGAACTCACATACTTATTGCAAAAATCTATTAGTTATCGAAACAAAGTACTACACGCATGCTCCTAGGGGGATAGATTGGTAGGAAAAGACCATCGCTCATCCCCAACCGCCACTCATAAGGAAGAGAATCAATAAATAAATCATGCTCCGACTTCATAACATAACGGTTCACCATACATGCATGCTATGGGAATCACAAACTTTAACACAAGTATTTCTCAAATTCACAACTACTCAACTAGCATGACTCTAATATCACCATCTCCATATCTCAAAACAAACATCAAGTATCAAACTTCTCTTAGTATTCAATACACTTTATATGAAAGTTTTTATTATATCCCTCTTGGATGCCCATCATATTAGGACTAGATTCATAACCAAAGCAAACTAACATGCTGTTCTAGAGACTCTCAAAATGATATAAGTGAAGAATTAGAGTTCATTAATTTCTATAAAATAAAACCACCACCGTGCCATAAAAATATATAAGTGAAGCACTAGAGCAAATGACAAACTACTCCGAAGGATATAAGTGAAGATCACTGAGTAGTCGAATGATTATGCAACTATATGAAGACTCTCTATCATTAAAGAGTTTCAGATCTTGGTATTTTATTCAAACATCAAGCAAATCCTAACAAAATAAATTGACGCTCCAAGCAAAACACATATCATGTGGCGAATAAAAATATAACTCCAAGTAAAGTTACCGATGAACGAAGACGAAAGAGGGGATGCCTTCCGGGGCATCTCCAAGCTTAGGCTTTTGGTTGTCCATGAATATTACCTTGGGGTGCCTTGGGCATCCCCAAGCTTAGGCTCTTGCCACTCCTTATTCCATAGTCCATCGAATCTTTACCCAAAACTTGAAAACTTCACAACACAAAACTTAAAGTAGAAAACTCGTGAGCTCCGTTAGTATAAGAAAATAAATCACCACTTCAAGGTACTGTAATTAACTCATTCTTAATTTATATTGGTTTTAAACCTACTGTATTCCAACTTATCTATGGTTCATACCCTCTGATACTACTCATAGATACATCAAAATAAGCAAACAACACATAGAAAACAGAATCTGTCAAAAACAGAACAGTCTGTAGTAATCTGGATCAAACGTATACTTATGTAACCCCAAAAATTCTAAAATAACTTTCTGGACCTGAGGAATTTGTATATTAATCATCTGCAAAAGGAATTAACTAAATATCACTCTCCAATAAAAATGGCAGCAATTCTCGTGAGCACTAAAGTTTCTGTTTTTTCCAGCATGATCAACAAGACTTTCCCCAAGTCTTCCCAACGGTTCTACTTGGCACAAACACTAATTAAAAGCATAAAACCACATCTAAACAGAGTCTAGATGAATTATTTATTACTAAACAGGAACAAAAAGCAAGGAACAAAAATAAAATTGGGTTGCCTCCCAACAAGCGCTATCGTTTAACGCCCCTAGTTAGGCATGATGATTTCAATGATGCTCACATAAAGGATAAGAATTGAAACATAAAGATCATGAAGAATATGACTAGAACATTTAATTCTAACCCACTACCTATGCATAGGGATTTTGTGGGCCAACAACTTGTGGGTACAAGAATCAATTTGCATAGGAAGGTAAAACAAGCATAACTTCAAAACTTTAATCACATAGAGAGGAAACTTGATATTATTGCAATTCCTACAAGCATAAGTTCCTCCCTCATAATAATTTTCAGTAGCATCATGAATGAATTCAACAATATAATTATCACCTAAAGCATTCTTTTCATGATCTACAAGCATAGAAATTTTACTACTCTCCACATAAGCAAAATTCTTCTCACGAATAATAGTGGGAGCAAACTCAACAAAATAATTATCATGTGATTGAAAATTAAGATCAAGATGAGAAGTTTCATGGTTATCATTATTCTTTAAAGCATACGTGTCATCACAATAATCATCATAGATAGGAGGCATGCTTTCATCATAGTAAATTTGCTCATCAAAGCTTGGGGGACAAAAAATATCATCTTCATCAAACATAGCTTCCCCAAGCTTGTGGCTTTGCATATCATTAGCATCATAGATATTCAAGGAATTCATACTAAGAACATTGCAATCATGCTCATTATTCAAAGATTTAATGCCAAACAGTCTAATGCATTCTTCGTCTAGCACTGGAGCATAATTATCGGAACCCTTGTTTCCATGATAGATATTAAAAAGATGAAGCATATGAGGCATCCTTAATTCCATTTTTTTATAGTTTTATTTTATAAAATAAACTAGTGATAAAACAAGAAACTAAAAGACTCGATTGCAAGATCTAAAGATATACCTTCAAGCACTCACCTCCCCGGCAACGGCGCCAGAAAAGAGCTTGATGTCTACTACACAACCTACTTCTTGTAGACGTTGTTGGCCCTCCAAGTGCAGAGGTTTGTAGGACAGTAGCAAATTTCCCTCAAGTGTATGACCTAAGGTTTATCAATCTGTAGGAGGCATAGGATGAAGATGGTCTCTCTCAAACAACCCTGCAACCAAATAACAAAGAGTCTCTTGTGTCCCCAACACACCCAATACAATGGTAAATTGTCTAGGTGCACTAGTTCGGCGAAGAGATGGTGATACAAGTGGTATATGGATAGTAGATAAAGGTTTTTGTAATCTGAAAATATAAAAACAGCAAGGTAACTAATGATAAAAGTGAGCACAAACAGTATTGCAATGCTAGGAAACAAGGCCTAGGGTTCATACTTTCACTCGTGCAAGTTCCCTCAACAATAATAACATAATTGGATCACATAACTATCCCTCAACATGCAGCAAAGAGTCACTCCAAAGTCACTAATAGCGGAGAACGAACGAAGAGATTATGGTAGGGTACGAAACCAGCTCAAAGTTATTCTTTCCAATCAATCCGTTGGGCTATTCCTATAAGTGTCACAAACAGCCCTAAAGTTCGTACTAGAATAACACCTTAAGACACAAATCAACCAAAACCCTAATGTCACCTAGATACTCCAATGTCACCTCAAGTATCCGTGGGCATGATTATACGATATGCATCACACAATCTCAGATTCATCTATTCAACCAACACATAGGACCTCAAAGAGTGCCCCAAAGTTTCTACCTGAGAATCACGATAAAAACGTGTGCCAACCCCTATGCATAGGTTCATGGGCGGAACCCGCAAGTTGATCACCAAAACATACATCAAGTGAATCACGTGGTATCCCATTGTCACCATAGATACGCACGACAAGACATACATCAAGTGTTCTCAAATCGTTAAAGACTCAATCCGAAAAGATAACTTCAAAGGGGAAACTCAATCCATTACAAGAGAGTAGAGGGGGGAGAAAACATCATAAGATCCAACTATAATAGCAAAGCTCGCGATACATCAAGATCGTACCACCTCAAGAACACGAGAAAGAGAGAGAGAGAGAGAGAGAGAGAGAGAGAGAGATCAAACACATAGCTACTGGTACATACCCTCAGCCCCGAGGGAGAACTACTCTCTCCTCGTCATGGAGAGCACCGGGATGATGAAGATGGCCACCAAAGAGGGATTCCCCCTCTGTTAGGGTGCCGGAACGGGTCTAGATTGGCTTTCGGTGGCTACGGAGGCTTCTGGCGGCGGAACTCCCGATCTATTGTGCTCCTGGATGTTTTAGGGTATATGGAGATATATAGGCGGAAGAAATACGTCAGGAGGGCCACGAGGGGCCCACGAGGGTGGAGGGCGCGCCCAGGGGGTGGGCGCGCCCCCCTGCCTTGTGGCCTCCTCGTTGATCCCCTGACGTGCACTCCATGTCTTCTGGGCTTCTTCTGATCCAAAAATAAGTTCCGTGAAGTTTCAGGTCAATTGGACTCTGTTTGATTTTCCTTTTCTGTGATATTCTAAAACAAGGAAAAAACAGAAACTGGCACTAGGCTCTGGGTTAATAGGTTAGTCCAAAAACTCATATAAAATAGCATATAAATGCATATAAAACATCCAAGGTTGATAATATAATAGCATGGAACAATCAAAAATTATAGATACGTTGTAGACGTATCAGAGTACAAGCTGAAGAGGTGTTTCGATGACAGTGTTAGATTGACAATAAATGCACTAGGAGAACTACCCCCAATCAGCACCTCTTGGGTGGGATAGTTGTTTTGGGTTGGTTTGACGCAACTAGCTCAAACTAGCCCTCATGTTTGGATACTTTAGAGCTATTTGAGCCCAAACTAACTCAGGCTAACTCTAACTCATGGATCCAAATAGGGCCAACAACTAGTGTACTTAGACCTACACAATACAAGTTTCAATGACTATGTTTGCTTGTTTTTAAAATATTAGGCATGTTGCAGTTAATAACGCACCTTTCCACTTCTTGTTTTTAAATACTAGGTTTTTAACAATTTGATCTTACATATGTAGGTCCTGCAGTCAGAGGTTTTAACCCACTGTTTGACCCTTTTTGCATATGTGGAAATGAGTCGTCCATTAATATCAGTCAAGTATGGACACTTAGAAAGATTGTCACGATAAAGAAATTAGAGACAAAAAACAACAAGATCTTTGTCTGCACAATCAAGAAGAAATCAGTTCACTACGGGATGACACTAACTATTATACCTTGCCTTTTTAATTCCTTTGCGCCATTTCAAATCTGGAGAAGATATTTATGCATATCCTTGTTTTCAGACCTTTCCAAAGCAGTTCACCTCTGTGGTCACGACGCGAGGAAGGTTTTCATACAACACCCACGGTTCTATATTGAAGTGTTCCTATAGAGGACGAAGGATGTACGGTCAATCATCCACAGGCACTGGCCTAAAGTTGCAAAGACCTTCAACATCATTGAAGGCTCAATATTTGCCTTCCACTTCAACAGTTTTCCAGATGAGATTCATCTATCTATGTTCCGTCTATGATGCTAATTTTGAAAGGTTGTAGATGTTGCATGTGAAACTTGGTACTGGTGCAGTTGTGCAATGGGGTAGCTGAGTGTTGAAGCTATATGATGTTCTACTCTGATGTATTTAAATTATGAAATCCTTCTTCCTTAATATGGAAATGAAATATACTGTGTGCTTAATATGAAATGTCAATTAGATTAATAAATGAATTATTAATAATAGGGCAATTAGCCTTCTAATGGACAATTAGCTTGTTAATTGGGTTTTTCTATTGCAAACGGTTATTGAGAAAACACCGTGGGCAATGACCTCAGGCAACGCAAATGATTTCTAGAAATAAACCATGTTGGATCAATGAAAAACCACACACGACATCCTCTTGAAAACGGTTTGCGTTAGGCCACCTTGCGCAAACGTTTACCACAGAAAAAGTGTGTGCGATGGACAGCCTTTTCCACAAAGTTTCTTCTACGTACCGTGTGTGATGCTTTCAATAACGCAAATGAGAAATTTTTTAATATCGTGTGCAATGGCAACGCTATCACAAACGATTTAATGGGGAAAATTGTGTGTGATGTACCTGAGAACGAAAATGTATTCCTTGGAGTGACTGTGTGGGGTGTATATATGAACGGAAACATACTTCTTGGATTAACTATGTTGGATATACATACTAATGGAAACGTATTTCTTGGGTTGACTATGTGGAATGTACATACGAATGGAAACATTTAGCGGGGACTGACTGTGTGGGATGTACTTACGATCGAAAACAATTTCGCCTGTATAATTGTTTTTTTAGCACAACTGTACGTATAACCATATTTGATCGCTCGCCGGTCGCACAAGACCTCATTTTGTCGAGCCTGTGTGCCTAGAGGGCATATCCTCGGCAGTTTCTAGGTCGTGTGGGAAGGACCCTGATACGTCTGCAACGTATCTATAATTTTTGATTACTCCATGCTATATTATCCACTATTTTGGACATTATTGGGCTTTACTATCCACTTTTATATTATTTTTGGGACTAACCTATTAACCGGAGGCCCAGCCCAGAATTGCTGTTTTTTGCCTGTTTTAGAGTTTCGAAGAAAAGGAATATCAAACGGAGTCCAAACGGAATGAAACCTTCGGGAACGTGATTTTCTCATCGAATGCAACTCAGGAGACTTGGACCTTACGTCAAGCCACGTAACAGGAGGCCACGAGGTAGGGGGGCGCGCCTACCCCGCCAGGCACGCCCTCCACCCTCGTGGGCCCCCTGTTGCTCCACTGACGTACTTCTTCCGCCTATATATACCCATGTACCCCGAAACGATCAGATTCAAAGCCAAAATCCTAATTCCACCGCCGTAACTTTCTGTATCCACGAGATCCCATCTTGGGGCCTGTTCCGGAGCTCCGCCGGAGGGGGCATCGATCACGGAGGGCTTCTATTGAAGGAAATATGCCCTAGTGGCAATAATAATGTTATTATATTATTTCCTTATATCATGATAAATGTTTATTATTCATGCTAGAATTGTATTATCCGGAAACATAATATTTGTGTGAATACATAGACAAACTAAACGTCACTAGTATGCCTCTACATGACTAGCTCGTTAATCAAAGATGGTTATGTTTCCTAACCATAGACATGTGTTGTCATTTGATTAACAGGGTCACATTATTGGGAGAATGATGTGATTGACATGACCCATTCCATTAGCTTAGCACCCGATCGTTTAGTATGTTGCTATTGCTTTCTTCATGACTTATACATGTTCCTATGACTATGAGATTATGCAACTCCCGTTTGCCGGAGGAACACTTTGTGTGCTACCAAACGTCACAACGTAACTGGGTGATTGTAAAGGTGCACTACAGGTGTCTCCAAAGGTACATGTTGGGTTGGCGTATTTCGAGATTAGGATTTGTCACTCCAATTATCGGAGAGTTATCTCTGGGCCCTCTTGGTAATGCACATCACCTAAGCCTTGCAAGCAATGCAACTAATGAGTTAGTTGCGAGATGATGTATTACGGAACGAGTAAAGAGACTTGACGACAACGAGATTGAACTAGGTATTGAGATACCGACGATCGAATCTCGGGCAAGTAACATACCGATGACAAAGGGAACAACATATGTTGTTATGCGGTCTGACCGATAAAAGATCTTCGTAGAATATGTGGGAGCCAATATGAGCATCCAGGTTCCGCTATTGGTTATTGACTGGAGACGTGTCTCGGTCATGTCTACATTGTTCTCGAACCCGTAGGGTCCGCACGCTTAAGGTTTCGATGATAGTTATATTATGAGTTTATTAGTTTTGATGTACCAAAGTTAGTTCGGAGTCCCGGATGTGATCACGGACATGACAAGGAGTCTCGAAATGGTCGAGACATAAAGATTGATATATTGGACGACTATATTCGGACACCGGAAGTGTTCCGGAGAAGTTTCGGATAAAACCGAAGTACCGGGGGGTTACCGGACCCCCCCCCCCCCGGGGGGGGGGTTTAATGGGCCACATGGGCCTAAATTGGAGAAGAGGAGGGGCTGCCAGGGCAGGCCGCGCCCCCCCTCCCCCTCTAGTCCGAATTGGACAAGGAGGGGGGGGGGCGGCGCCCCCCCTTTCCTTCCTCTCCTCTCTCCCTTCCTTCCACCTCTCCTACTTGGACAAGGAAAAGAAGGGAGTCCTACTCCCGGTAGGAGTTGGACTCCTCCCTAGCGCGCCTCCTCCTGGCCGGCCGCCCCTCCCCTTGCTCCTTTATATACGGGGGCAGGGGGCACCTCTAGACACACAAGTTGATCTTCATGATCGTTCTCTTAGCCGTGTAGAACACAAGTGAGTTGTGGGCGATATAAGTCATACTGCTTACCAGCATGTCATACTTTGGTTCGGCGGTATTGTTGGATGAAGCGGCCTGGACCTACATTATGCGTACGCTTACGCGAGACTGGTTCTATCGACGTGCTTTGCACACAGGTGGCTGGCGGGTGTCAGTTTCTCCAACTTTAGTTGAACCGAGTGTGGCTACACCCGGTCCTTGCGAAGGTTAAAACAACACCAACTAGACAAACTATCGTTGTGGTTTTGATGCGTAGGTAAGATTGGTTCTTGCTTAAGCCCGTAGCAGCCACGTAAAACTTGCAACAAACAAAGTAGAGGACGTCTAGCTTGTTTTTGCAGGGCATGTTGTGATGTGATATGGTCAAGACATGATACTATATTTTATTGTATGAGATGATCATGTTTTGTAACCGAGTTATCAGCAACTGGCAGGAGCCATATGGTTGTCGCTTTATTGTATGCAATGCAATCGCCATGTAATGCTTTACTTTATCACTAAGCGGTAGCGATAGTCGTAGAAGCATAAGATTGGCGAGATGACAACGATGCTACGATGGAGATCAAGGTGTCGCGCCGGTGACGATGGTGATCATGACGATGCTTCGGAGATGGACATCACAAGCACAAGATGATGATGGCCATATCATATCACTTATATTGATTGCATGTGATGTTTATCTTTTATGCATCTTATCTTGCCTTGATTGACGGTAGCATTATAAGATGATCTCTCACTAAATTTCAATATAAAAGTGTTCTCCCTGAGTATACACCGTTGCCAAAGTTCATCGTGCCCAGACACCACGTGATGATCGGGTGTGATAAGCTCTACGTCCATCTACAACGGGTGCAAGCCAGTTTTACACATGCAGAATTGACAACCCCTATTTGCGTTGGTTGCGAGGATTTATTTATTTTGTGCAGGTGCGAGGGACTCGCGCGTAGCCTCCTATTGGATTGATACCTTGGTTCTCAAAAACTGAGGGAAATACTTATGCTACTTTGCTGCATTATCCCTTCCTCTTCGGGGAAAACCAACACATTGCTAAAAGAGGTAGCAAGAAGGATTTCTAGCGCCGTTGCCAGGGAGGTCTACGCAAAGGTCAACATACCAAGTACCAATCACGTACCCTTATCTCCAGCATTACATTATTTGCATTTTCCTCTCGTTTTCCTCTCCCCCCACTTTACCCTTGCCGTTTTATTTGCCCTCTCTCTCTATCCTCCCTCTATTTGCCTCTTTTTATCCGCTTGCTTTTTGCTTGCTTGTGTGTTAGTTTGCTTACTTGTCGTTATGGCTAGTCCCTTATCATCTCCATTGTGCTAACATAGCATTCTAAATTTTAAGCAAAGGGAGGGTGAAAATCTAAAAGATGCTTGGTATAGAATTTGCAATGCTCAAAATAAATCTACTAGGAAGCAATCTACTACCATTCTCCTTCGCAATTTTTATGTAGGCATTACTCCTTGTCACTGTTATATTCATGATACTATTACTGGAGGGAACTTTTTGGGTAGCCATACTTTTGATTCTTATAATGCTATGTTAGATTTATTTGGCTCACCCCCTCTCTTGGTTAATGGAACTATATTAACTTTGAAGCATGTAATGCAAAGGCTTGAAATTATTGAAAATAAGGTTGCTACTGTAGAATTGATTGAAAATTTGGATAAAAAGATCCACAGCAGGATCTCTCAATATGGATCTAAAGTAGGAGTTACTTTGAAAGATATTAAAGAAAAGGAACCCATAGTTAATGAGAAAATAAATCACGATTCCGTTAGGATTTATAAACTTGAGAATATTATTACCAACTCGGGAACCGCTTTTTCTTCCATAAAGAATACTCCAAGTCCTTCCACTAAAGTTTCCAAACTTATGTACGTTCCTAAAAATAAGGGTGAATCATCTAGTAAGGAAAATGCGGATCTCAAATCTATAATTGTTCATCCCAATATTTTTGCTATCATTAAGGATCCACTTGTTACAAATGAATTTTTCGATCTTGTTCCTAAAAGTTTGATAGTTAATAAAAAGAAAGAAATTCCTAAAGATGGTAGATGCCTCATTGAGGAATTGCCTACCAAAGATGGCAATACCTAGATCTATTCTTGCTTGTTATGCCTAGCTAGGGGCGTTAAACGATAGCACTTGTTGGGAGGCAACCCAATTTTATTTTTATTCCTTGATTTTTGCTCCTGTTTAGTAATAAATAAATTATCTAGCCTCTGTTTTGGTTGTGTTTTTTGTGTTTAATTAGTGTTTGTGCCAAGTAGAACCGTTGGGAAGACTTGGGGAAAGTCTTCTTGAACTTGCTGTAAAAAACAGAAACTTTAGCACTCACGAGAACTGCTGTCAATTTTATTTGGAAAGTGATATTTAGTTAATTATTTTTTAAGATGATTAATAGATAAATTCCTGAATTCCACCAATTTATTTTAGAATTTTTGGGGTTCCAGATCTTGCGGTAGCTACAGATTACTACAGACTGTTCTGTTTTTGACAGATTCTGTTTTTCGTGTGTTGTTTGCTTATTTTAATGAATCTATGGCTAGTAAAATAGTTTGTAAACCATATATAAGTTGGAATACAGTAGGTATAACACCCATATAAATAAAGAATGAGTTCATTACAGTACCTTGAAGTGGTCTTTTGTTTTATTTCGCTAACGGAGCTCACGAGATTTTCTACTTTAACTTTTGTGTTGTGAAGTTTTCAAGTTTTGGGTAAAGATTTGATGGATTATGGAACAAGGAGTGGCAAGAGCCTAAGCTTGGGGATGCCCATGGCACCCCCAAGATAATCTAAGGACACCTAAAAGCCAAAGCTTGGGGATGCCCCGGAAGGCATCCCCTCTTTCGTCTACTTCTATCGGTAACTTTACTTGGAGCTATATTTTTATTTACCACATGATATGTGTTTTGCTTGGAGCGTCTTGTATGATTTGAGTCTTTGCTTGTTAGTTTACCACAATCATCCTTGCTGTACACACCTTTTGAGAGAGCCATATATGATTTGGAATTTGTTAGAATACTCTATGTGCTTCGCTTATATCTTTTGAGTTATATAATTTAGCTCTAGTACTTCACTTATATCGTTTAGAGCACGGTGGTGGATTTGTTTTATAGAACCTATTGATCTCTCATGCTTCACTTAGATTATTTTGAGAGTCTTAATAGCATGGTAATTTGCTTAAAAGCCTAATATGCTTGGTATGCAAGATTAATAATAAAACTCTCTTATGAGTGTGTTGAATACTATGATAAGTTTGATACTTTATAATTGTTTTGAGATATGGAGATGGTGATATTAAAGTCATGCTAGTTGAGTAGTTGTGAGTTTGAGAAATACTTGTGTTGAAGCTTGTGATTCCCGTAGCATGCACGTATGGTGAACCGTTATGTGATGAAGTCGGAGCATGATTTATTTATTGATTGTCTTCCTTATGAGTGGCGGTCGGGGATGAGCGATGGTCTTTTCCTACCAATCTATCCCCCTAGGAGCATGCGCGTAATACTTTGCTTTGATAACTTGTAGATTTTTGCAATAAGTATATGAGTTCTTTATGACTAATGTTGATTCCATGGATTATACACACTCTCACACTTCCACCTTTGCTAGCCTCTCTAATACCGCGCACCTTTCGCCGGTATCATACACCCACCATATACCTTCCTCAAAACAGCCACCATACCTACCTATTATGGCATTTCCATAGCCATTCCGAGATATATTGCCATGCAAATTTCCATTGTTCCGTTTATGACACACTTCAACATTGTCATATTGCTTAGCATCATCATGTAGTTCACATAGTATTTGTGGCAAAGCCACCATTCATAATTCTTTCATACATGTCACTCATGCACCATTGCATATCCCGGTACACCGCCGGAGGCATTCACATAGAGTCATCTTTTGTTCTAAGTATCGAGTTGTAATTGTTGAGTTGTAAGAAAAACAAAAGTGTGATGATGATCATTATTAGAGCATTGTCCCAGTGAGGAAAGGATGATGGAGACTATGATTCCCCCATAAGTCGGGATGAGACTCCGGACGAAAAATAAATAAAAGAGGCCAAAGAAGCCCAAATAAAAAAAGAGAAAGAAAAGAGGCCATAAAAAAGAGAAAAGGCCCAAATAAAAAAATTAAAAAATGAGAGAAAAAGAGAGAAGGGACAATGTTACTATCCGTTTTCCACACTTGTGCTTCAAAGTAGCACCATGATCTTCATAGTAGAGAGTCTCTCTTGTTATCACTTTCATATACTAGAGGGAATCTTTCATTATAGAACTTGTCTTGTATATTCCAATGAAGGGCTTCCTCAAATTGCCCTAGGTCTTAATGAGCAAGCAAGTTGGATACACACCCACTTAGTTTCTTTTTGAGCTTTCATATACTTATAGCTCTAGTGCATATGTTGCATGGCAATCCGTACTCACTCACATTGATATCTACTGATGGGCATCTCCATAGCCCGCTGATACGCCTAGTTGATGTGAGACTATCTTCTCCTTTTTGTCTCTCCACAAACACAACTCTATTCCACCTATAGTGCTATATCCATGGCTCACGCTCATGTATTGCGTGAAGATTGAAAAAGTTTTGATAATGTCAAAAGTATGAAACAATTGCTTGGCTTGTCATCGGGGTTGTGCATGATTTAAATATTTTGTGTGGTGAAGATATAGCATAGCCAGACTACATGATTTTGTAGGGATAACTTTCTTTAGCCATGTTATTTTGAGAAGACATAATTGCTTTGTTAGATGCTTGAAGTATTATTATTTTCTATGTCAATATGAACTTTTGTCTTGAATCTTTCGGATCTGAATATTCATGCCGCAATTAAGAAGAATTACATTAAAATTATGCCAAGTAGCAGTCCGCATCAAAAAATTCATTTTTATCATTTACCTACTCGAGGACGAGCAGGAATTAAGATTGGGGATGCTTGATACGTCTCCAACGTATCTATAATTTTCGATTGCTCCATGCTATATTATCCACTATTTTGGACATTATTGGGCTTTATTATCCACTTTTATATTATTTTTGGGACTAACCCATTAACCAGAGGCCCAGCCCAGAATTGCTGTTTTTTGCCTGTTTTAGGGTTTCAAAGAAAAGGAATATCAAACGGAGTCCAAACGGAATGAAACCTTCGGGAACGTGATTTCCTCATCAAATACAACTCAGGAGACTTGGACCCTACGTCAAGCCACGTAACAGGAGGCCATGAGGTAGGGGGGCACGCCACCACCTCCAGGCGCGCCCTCCACCCTCGTGGGCCCCCTGTTGCTCCACCGACGTACTTCTTCCTCCTATATATACCTACGTACCCCCAAACGATCAGATATAGAGCCAAAACCCTTATTCCACTGTCGTAACTTTCTGTATCCACGAGATCCCATCTTGGGGCCTGTTCTGGAGCTCCGCCGGAGGGGGCACCGATCACGGAGGGCTTCTACATCAACACCATAGCCTCTCCGATGAAGTGTGAGTAGTTTACTTCAGACCTACGGGTCCATAGTTAGTAGCTATTTACTTTGGTTCTACATCAATTGCTCAACAGTAATTTGTTCACCCACCGTAGAATACTTATGCTCTCAAGAGAAGCCACTAGTGAAACATATGGCCCCCGGGTCTATCTTTATCATATCAATCTCCTACTACTTAGTTATTTACTTTGCTATTTACTTTGCTATTTACTTTGCCTTTATTTTACTTTCCATCTTTATCATAAAAATACCAAAAATATTGTAGCGACCCGACCTCAGATGGTGAAGTCTCTGTGTTTCAGTGTCATCCCTGGATCGGTAATGCTGACACACACAGTACTCGAAGGATTTATAACAGAGTGGCAATCACGCACTTATTACATCGAATGTCTCAAGAGAGAACTTATTACAATAATATGGCTTAAGGCCATCTAATGCGATAACAGCGGAAGGCTTGGAAGATAAAGTGAGTCCATCAACTCCAACGGCATAGCTGAGCTGCACGGCAACGACCTAATGAACCTTACTCCTCATCTGAAAAGTCTGCAACATAATGCATTGCAGCCCGAAAATGGGTCAGCATATGGAATATGCTGGCAAAGTAACAAAGTAGAGCAAGAACAGAATAATACTATCACTACATGCATATTTGGCTGGTGGAAAGCTCTATGTTTATAGTTTTTGCGAAAAGCCAATTTTTCCCTACAATAGAGGAATATATTTTAATTTTACTATCATGGTAGTTGAAACAATATTGAGAAGGTTCCTCCAACTCAATCCCAATTAAAGTAGTTAACAACCCAACAGTATTAATTAAGAGTGATGAGATACATGTGATAACCCAAGTACTAGATACTCAAGATTTGTCCATAACCGGGGACACGGCTAACCATGATTAGTTTATACACTCTTCAGAGGTTTGCGCACTTTTCCCCACAAGACTCGATCTCCTCCGTTGGATTTGTCGCACTACAAGGTGTTTGAGAAACGGATGACCGAGACACAGTCTTTTAGAAACATTAACTCTCTACTCCGGACAGACCATACCAAACCTACATCCAACTACCTGCTGATCTGCCTCTTCAAGAGCTTCACGTAACTTACTCAACTATGCTAGAGCCCATAATAGCTTGTGTCTGCACACGGAAGTTTCTAGCATGAATCATCTCAGTTCCCTTTGAGCCTAGGCGGTGGTCCATAGGAAGATCACACGGTTACTGCGGGATTTCCAAAAATACAGACAACACTGGGTACTCCAGGTGCCTCAATCCACCCAGATGTGTATTTAAGTTGCCACCTTAAGTTGAACCATTAATTAACAACTCACATATGTCATGGATTTCAATCAAACCCAAACCACGTCTACGAGCATAGCATAACATAGTAATATAAGCAAGCGTAGAAGTAACTCCCCAGGGTTTGAATATAACAGGGCAATAGGTTCTATCTCAGCAACTACTTCCCAACCCACATGGTAAAGACATCCTAATCATGCAATTTTTGGGGCGTGAAACTAATGCATAAAAATTGGGTATGGAAAGAGTATGATCAATGTGTTACTTGCCTTGCTGACGATCTACGAAACCTAGGGACTCATAGTAGCACGCTTCGCACTCCGGGTGTTCTATCGCAAACAAACAATAACATACATAAGCAACAAGCAAAGATGCGCAAACGAAACTCAAATAAAAGAGATTCACCAGAAAGTTCAACTTAAGAACTCCGGTTAGCAAAAAGAATCAAATCAAACGAAGCAACAAAACTCAAACGGCGAAAGAAACAAGATCCATTTACTAGTCTGGACCTAGGTCAAATTTTCCAGTAGCAAAAACTTGTTCAAGTTGATTAAATAGAAAGAGGAACTCGAGACGAAGATCTAGGCGCTTGAATCGCCTGATTCCGACTAACGAGCGAAAAGATAAACATAAACTAAGATCGGATCAGAAATAGCGATCGAGAATAATCGCAGATAACTCCGATAAAAGAAAACTGACGAACAGACTAACGAACGAGTGTTCGTTAGCTGTAACTAACGGGCGATGAACCATTCGTTAAACGAACGTACGGGCGAACGTCCGCCTAACAGGAAAACCGAAAAAAAACCGGCGATCCGAAAAAAAACCGGCGGCTCGGATTCCGGCGGGGTACCTCCGGCGAGGGGCTCCGGCGAGGCGGGGCGGCGGCGGCAAGCGGCGGCGGCGGCGGCTAGCGCGGGCGGCGGTGGCTTAGCGCGGCGCCGGCGGCTGCGGGCGGCGGGGTTGGCGGCGGTGGTGTGCTGTTGGGGGCTCAGGGGGCGCGTATATAAAGGGGCGGGGTGGCGTCTTGGAGGAGGGGGCAAGGCACGGCGGAGGCGGAGTCCGACTCGGACTCCGGTCCGAGCGGCGGCGGCGACGCGCGCGCGCAGTAGGCGGTGGCGGCCTGGCTCGGCTGGGCCTTAGGCCCAGTCGGGTGTGGAAACTTTTTTTTTAATAATTTCATCGACGGAAATAAAATCCTAGAAAAATAAATAGAAATCTAAATATTCCAAAATAAATTTTCACCGTCTAAATAAAATATTTAGAACGAGATGAACATTTTCTTGGCCCTAAAATGCAATTTTGAAAACGTGCAATTTTTCTCATGCAAACAAAATTGCAATAAAATCCAAATAAAACAAATATTTGATTTTAATATTTTTCTTCCAATATTTCAATTATCTTGGAGAAGTCATATTATCTCCTCTCATATATTTTAATATGAAATATTTTCAGAGAGAAAAATAATTAAAACCAAAATCCTCGTTTCAAAATTTGATAAAATCAAATTTGAAAACCGGGGAAATCCCCAACTCTCTCCGAGGGTCCTTGAGCTAGTTAGGATTTCGAGGATCGCGAGACGAAATGCAAATAAAATATGATATGCAAGAATGATCTATCTATAACATTCCAAATTGAAAATTTGGGATGCTACAAATATTATCTTATCATATCTATCATATCTCACTCTTGTAAGTGTCCCTATAGGGATTGACAACCCCTATTTGCATTCGTTGTGAGGATTTATTTGTTTTGTGCAGGTGCGAGGGCCTCACGCATAGCCTCCTACTAGATTTATACCTTGGTTCTCAAACACTGAGGGAAATACTTACGCTACTTTGCTGCATCATCCCTTCCTCTTCGGGGAAAACCAACACAGTTCTAAAAGAGGTAGCAGACCCCCCTATCGCAGTCACTTACTAGGCGATGGTTCAGAACACCATCATGGAAAGGTGTTAAAATGTCAGGACCCCGACTCGATGTCACATTGATCTAGCCGGTAACACCTCATATCACTTTGCGGCCTCACGCACGGTATCCCCACGGGTGTCGCCTTACCTTTGCCCGGGACCGTTTGCGCCTTTTGGCTCACGTATATGATAGTGTCGCTAGCATCCATATGATAAGGAGCCCGGGCTGACATGACTAGTCGTAAACCCGAAGTGGCACAGACTTACAGGGACAGGCATTCATGACCCAGCATCGAACGTGTCGGTCATCAGCAAGTGGGTCCGGGCTGTAGCACTGGGCTAGCAGGACTCCGGTAAACCGGGCTGTAGCGGGCTAACAGGACTCCGGTATTCAATGCGTGACATTTCCCCGAAGGGACAGACACAGGAACGAAGAAGGACACATGCCGGCCAGCCTAAGTGTTCCAGAGCAGTAGCAAGCTACCATGGCTCAGCGGTAACACTAGGAGACATTTCCCGGTAAGAGAGGCTACTAAAGATAAACAACTAGATAGTCAGATCCCACACATACCAAGCATTTCAATCATACACACAATATGCTCGATATGTGCAAATACAACGAAGCATCACAACATGACTCTATGACACAAGTACTTTATTTAAGGCTCAGGGAGCCATACATAACATACACACAGGAACGGGTCTCACGACCCAGCATTCAAGTCATACAGTCATACAAACCAACAGCGGAAGTAACTTGTCTGAGTACAGACAACTAGTAAAATAAAAGAGGCTTGGAAAGCCTAACTATACTACGTGGTCCTTCATAAGCTCAGGATCACCACCTGGGCCTTTAGCCTACTCGTTGATGTCAACGTCTACATAGAACCCATCAGAAGGGGTTGCAGCGTCTTCTGTAAAAATGTAAATTATAGCAACATGAGTACAAAGGTACTCAGCAAGACTTACATCAGATCCTACATACATGCATATTATCAAGAAGGGTTGGTGGAGTTATTGCAGCAAGCCAGCTTTGACTCTTGGCTAGACTATCCTACGATACATCAACTTGAAATGGTTTTGCGCACACGAGTCCACTACTCACCACTTCAATACACTACTGAGGATCCGCCTCCGTCTTCCTACGGAAGTGCCATCCTCGGCACTCACACTTATCTTGAGACTTTTAGTAGTTTCCATTTACTTGTCTATGAACTGTATAGGCAACCAAGTAGTCCTTTACCGCGGACGCGGCTATTCGAATAGATCATGTTAACCCTGCAGGGGTGTACTTCTTCATACACGCTCTCACCACTTACCGTCGTTTACACGACATGTACTCGGCAACCTTCAAGCGGAAGCCCAACGTGGGTGTCGGCCACGACCTACCTAATCACCTAAGTCTCCAGTCCAGGTTTATCGCCTATCCAGGTTCCATCCGCAGGGAGTCCGGCCGAGGTTTCCCATACGGCCCCGAACGATGTGAACAGGGTTCCCGAGATACCTAACGGGTATTCGGTACACCGTGCCACGTACCTACCGCATCACAGCCCACCCCTACGGTCAGCGCTGTCCACGGCCTCCAGTAGGCTACAAACACCAGAAACTACTTGCAACTCCTGGACGGAGAACTAGGGTGAATAAGAAGGCGAGAGGGTCCATTGGTTTCGGGCCCAATGCATGGTAGTAGCTGATTCTTAAATCACACATACAGATCTCAGTGCTTAAGGTCGGCTTCAATGAAACAACCCACCATGTACTCCTACATGGCCTCTCATCGATACCTTTACCAAATCGTGTTCACCACACCACTCTCATTACCGACATAATCATTTCACTCTAGCCCATCACCCAGATGAACCAGACCTGACACGACTCTAAGCATAGCAGGCATAGCAAGGTAGGAACAACACACACATATGGCTCAATCAACTCCTACACATGCTAGTGGGTTTCATCTAGTTACTGTGGCAATGACAGGTTATGCAGAGGAAATGGGTTCAACTACCGTAGCACACAGCAGTTTGAATCGCGTTGTCTTAATGCAGTAAAAGAGAGCAGGAGCGAGAACATGGGATTGTATCGATATGATCAAATGGTTGGTTGCTTGCCTGATGGTTCGATGCACTGATACGGTTCCTCGTTAGGGTAATCACGGTACTCCTCGGAGGCAGAACCTGTCGCAAAGGACACCGATACACAACCATCACCAAACAATGTGCAACAATATGATGCATGCATAAAACATGGCAATATGAGTGTGTTGGGCTAATGCAACTAAAACCAGAAGGGTTTGAACCAATTTGAATCAAAGATTCAAATTTCAAACTCAAACATGGCCTTTTAAAGTGCTTTTCCTTGTTCTGCATTAAACATCAAGTTAACTTGTTTAGTCATGCATGAAAATAGTACAGATGGATAGATTGGATTTTTTTTATCATTTTTCATATATAATTTGTCTGATTTGGAGTTACAGAATAAAAGTTATGAATTTTTGAAGTTTAAATTATATTCTGGAATTTCCTGATTTAATTTAAATCCAGAAATATATATATTGCGTCAGCATTGAGTAAGCATGACGTCAGCAGTCAACTGGGCTGGTCCGGGTCAAACCTGACGTGTGGGGCCCAAACGTCAGTGACAGGGGGGTTAAACAGGGGTTAATTTAATCCTAATTAGAAGTTAGTGGCGCTGGGGCCCACTGTCAGTGTCAGGGGGGGGTTAATTAAGCGGTGATTAGCTCTAAGCTAATCACCTGACGGGTCGGGCCCACATGGCAGGGCTCAGGCGACGGGGCTCGCCGCCGGCGACCTCTGGACGCGGCGGAGTCCGCGCCACAGGCCACGGGGACGGCGTCTGAGAGCACCGGGGCGTAGCCCGGGCTCGTCCGCATCCAGGGGAGCAGACGGGAAGCCGCGGGGATGCCGGAGCTCGCCGGAGCGAAGCTTGGGGCGGCGGCCGGAGTTCGGCTTCGAGCGGAAATGGGCTGCGGGGCACGGGGAGGCCACCTGAGGGGCTCGGCGGCACCCTCGTGGCACTGGGAGCGCGAAGAGATGCTCGGTTTGGGCGGAGGCGGGCCGAGACGGCGACGGCGACATGGACGGCGGCGAGAGGCTTCGGCCGTGGTGGGGAGGAGGGCTACGGTGAGGGAACGAGGGGGAGAAGAGAGGGGAAACGGAGAGGGGCTCACAGCGAGACCAGCGAGCGCGAGGACGAGGTCGGGGATGCCCGGTAGCTCCCGAATCGATGGCGAGTACCCACGGCGGCCGGAGGCGAGGATGGCGACGGTGATGGCTCCACGGGGTGCTCCGTCTTGCGTGGATCGACGAGGAGGTAGAGGGGGTCGCGGCAGAGCTGGGGAGCGTGTCGGGGAGGCGAGGGGAGGCCGGTGACGGCTGCTATGGCGAACGGCGGCGATGGGTGCGTCGGGTGAGAGAGAGAGAGAGAGCAGGGGAAGAAGCACGGGAGAGAGGGGGGATAAGGCCAGGGGATCGGGGCGGCACCGAGAAGAACCGTCGCGGCGTCGCGCTGGCGGGGTAGGCAGGCAGGCGAGCTGGTGGCGTGGCGCTCCAACCGTGCGTGCGCGCCGGCTACACGCCTGGCTGACTGGCGCCAGGAGGACGACAGGGTGGTGGGCTGGGCTGGCTTGCTGGGCCAGAGGCGCCAGGTAAGAAGCCCAGGTAAGGTTTCCCTCTTTTATCTCTGTTTTCTAATTTCTGTCATTTGTTTTGATTTAAATAAAATATTAAATCATTTATTTACCTTATGCCAATTTTTGCAGGAGCTAGATATATTATTCCAGAGCTCCCCAACAGGTGGCATAATTTTTGGACATATATTAATATATATAACTAATATATTTCCAATGCAAATATTTATGCATTAAATCCAAATGCCCAAAATAAATACCTATGAGCTCTTAAAAATATTGGTTTGATTTTTATCTCTGTCCAATATTTTCAGAGAGCAACATGAGCATTTTCTTGGACCCTTTTGGAGAAATTTTTATTTGGGTCATTTTCAAAAATGATTCTGAGGGTTCCACAAATCCCCATTTCAAGTTTCTGATGAAATAGTAAACATGATGCATCACTCTAATGCATGACTAGCTAGGGTGTGACAACTCACCCCCACTCAAAAGAATCTCGTCCCGAGATTTGGGTTCCTCCGGGAAGAAGGCGGGATACTCGAGTCGAAGACGATCCTCCCTTTCCCAAGTTGCTTCATCCTCAGAATGGTGCGACCATTGCACTTTGAGAAACTTGATATTATGACGTCGGGTGGTACGTTCGGCCTGATCGAGGATACGAATGGGGTACTCTCGATATGTAAGATTTTCTTGGAGATCAAGCGTTTCGTGGTCCACTCCACGGATAGGATCCGAGAAGCAACGCCTGAGTTGAGAAACGTGGAAGACATCGTGGACTCTGGAGAGGTGCGGAGGTAGTTCCAACTGGTAGGCAACTTCTCCTCGTTTGGCGAGAATGCGAAAAGGTCCAATGTAACGAGGAGCCAATTTGCCTTTGATACCGAAACGATGGGTTCCCTTCAGAGGGGTGACCCGAAGATAAGCCTTCTCGTCAACCTCGAAAGTCATAGCCTTATGTTTTCGGTCATATTGACTCTTTTGACGAGATTGGGCTGTTTTCAACTTTTCACGAACGATACGAACTTGATCTTCTGCTTCCTGAATCATATCCGGGCCAAAGAATTGTCTTTCCCCGGTCTCTGACCAGTTAAGGGGTGTTCGACACCGTCGTCCATAGAGAACTACAAAAGGGGCTTTACCCAAGCTAGATTGATAGCTGTTGTTGTAAGCGAATTCGGCAAATGGAAGGCACTTCTCCCAGTCCATTCCGAATGAGATAACAGAGGCTCGAAGCATGTCTTCTAGAATCTGGTTGACGCGTTCCACTTGACCACTGGACTGAGGGTGGAAAGCGGTGCTAAAGGAGAGACGGGTCCCCATAGCATTTTGGAAGCTTTCCCAAAATTGAGAGGTGAAAAGACTTCCTCGATCCGAGTTAATTTCCAAAGGAACACCATGGAGAGACACTATACGGGAGATGTATAAGTCTGCCAGCTGACTAGCGGTTATACTCTCACGAACAGGTAGGAAATGGGCTACTTTGGAAAGACGATCGACTACGACGAAGATAGCATCATTCCCTCTCTTGGTCCTGGGAAAACCGGTAATGAAATCCATACCAATTTTATCCCATTTCCATTCAGGAATAGCTAAGGGTTGAAGGGTGCCAGCAGGCCGTTGATGCTCTGCTTTTACACGACGATAGACATCGCAATTAGCAATATACTGAGCAATTTCTCTCTTCATCCTAGTCCACCAGAACCTCTGGCGTACGTCCTGATACATCTTAGTACTACCGGGATGAATGGTGAGAGGAGATTCATGAGCTTCCTTAAGGATCAATCGCCTCAGGTTTCGCACTTTGGGAACCACTAATCGATTCCCGAAGTATACGACCCCTTGATCATTAATGGAGAAGCAATTCGCAATTCCTTTCTGGATGTTTCTCTTGATGCGGGAAATTCCCGGATCTACCTTCTGTGCTTTGATAATCTGATCCATAAGGGTAGGTTTTACCACCAAGGTGGAGAGAAAACCTTGAGGAACAATGTGAAGGTTAAGCTTCCGAAATTCCTCATGGAGAAGCGGTTGACTTTGTTGTAACATCAGGTTGTTACAATAAGATTTAGGACTTAGCGCATCAGCCATGACGTTGGCTTTCCCTGGGGTGTAGGTTATTCCTAAGTCGAAGTCTGTGATCAACTCAACCCAACGTCTTTGCCTGAGATTCAGATCCGGTTGGGTGAAAATGTACTTCAGACTTTGGTGATCAGTGAATATTTCGCAACGGTTACCGAGGAGGTAATGTCGCCAGGTCTTAAGTGCATAGACTACGGCTGCAAGCTCTAGGTCATGAGTAGGATAATTCTCCTCATGTGGGTGCAATTGTCGTGAAGCGTAGGCAATTACGTGTCGATCTTGCATGAGAATGCAACCTACTCCTTGTCGCGAGGCGTCGCAGTAGATAACAAAGTCCTTGGAGAAGTCTGGCGGTACCAGTACGGGAGCAGAGGTCAGGCGTCTTTTCAGTTCCTGAAAGCTGTGCTCACATTGTGGAGTCCATTCGAACTTCTTATCTTTCTTGAGGAGTTCGGTTAGAGGTTTAGCAACTTTGGAGAAGTTCTCGACAAAGCGACGACAATAGCTCGCTAAGCCTAGAAAACTCCGAACTTGCTTGACCGATTCGGGTGGAGTCCAATTAAGGACGGCTTGAACTCGCTCAGGGTTAACAGCAATACCTTTACCAGATATTACATGACCCAGATAGGTCACTTCTGACAACCAGAATTCACATTTAGAAAATTTGGCATAAAGGCGATGCTCTCAAAGTTTCTTCAACACTAGCCTTAGATGTTCGGCATGTTCCTCCTCGTTCTTGGAGTAGATGAGTATATCATCGAGATAAACTACGACGAATTTATCCAAATACTCCATGAAGATTGAGTTCATTAACCGAGAAAAGGTGGCTGGAGCGTTGGTTAAACCGAAGGACATGACGGTGTACTCGTATTGGCCATAACGAGTGACAAAGGCCGTTTTAGGAATGTCCCCGTTTCTGATTTTGATTTGATGGTAGCCCAACCTCAAATCCATCTTGGAGAAGACTGAGGATCCAGCAAGCTGATCATACAGGTCGTTGATCCTGGGGAGCGGATATTTGTTCTTGATTGTGACCAAATTGACAGGTCGATAATCTACAACCATCCGGTCCGTACCATCCTTCTTCTTGACGAATAGGACGGGGCAAGCCCACGGAGATGAGCTAGGTCGGATGAAACCCTTTTTCAAGGACTCATCGAGTTGTTTCTTAAGCTCGGCTAGTTCTAGGGGTGCCATCTTATAGGGTCTTCTAGAAATCGGAACGGTTCCTGGAATGAGGTCTATTACGAACTCAACATCTCTGTCAGGTGGAACACCTGGCAATTCCTCTGGGAAGACATCCGGGAAGTCACGGACTACCGGAACGTCCTCAAGGTCTGGCAAAGGGCTGGCGTTAAGAGAATATAACTGTCGCTTGGCTATTCGGGTCAAGACATTGACTATCTTCCCCGAAGGATGGGTGAGTTGAACAGTCCTAGAGAAGCAATCAATTTGGGCATGATGAGCTGACATCCAGTCCATACCTAGAATGATATTAATATCTGAAGATTTAAGGGCTATCAAAGACGCGAGGAAAACAAGTCTGTCGACTTGGATTTCATTTCCATGGCTTACTCTAGAAGTTTGCCATTTGGATCCCAGAGTTTGAATTACCATAGAGGTTGGCATATCACCGAATGCGACGTTATGCAAACGAGCATAATTTTCGGATATAAAAGAATGAGAGGCTCTGGTATCGAAAAGAATAGATGCCGGGTGGCAATTAACAAGAAGCGTACCGAGAACGACGTTGGGATCCTCTTGAGCTTCTTCGGCAGAGATACAGTTGACATGGCCACGTGAGGCGGTGACCGGCTTGGCATGGAATACTTTTCCTGTCGGCTTGCCACGGCCAACAGCTTTAGCAGACTGGTTGGGGTTGGCCTGGGGACACTCACGCATATAGTGGCCAGATTCCCCACACTTGAAACAAGTCACGGAACTGGTACGTGGAGGAGCATTGTTGGTTGGACCCCCATAGGGCTTGGCTGGAGCAGACTCTTGAACAGGGCGAGGCGCCTGGAAAGATGGCCTCGGTGTGAACCTGGGTGGCAGGGCGGTGTTGGGTACCCACACGCGGCGCTTCTGAGGACCAGCACCGGATGAGGAACCCATGTCATGGCCATGCTTGCGTGTTGCGTCATAGTCAGTCTGACCAGTTTCAGCACTGATGGCTTTGTTAACAAGTTTCTGAAAAGATGTGCACTCATGCAGACGGAGGTCACGGCGAAGCTCAGGACTAAGTCCCTTACGGAACCTTGCTTGCTTCTTGGCATCAGTAGACACTTCCTCAGTTGCATATCGTGCGAGATTACCAAACTCCCTGCTGTAAGCATCCACAAAAAGTCGGCCTTGGGTGAAATTGCAAAATTCCTCACGTTTACGGTCCATGAGACCCTCCGGAATGTGATGTTCACGGAAAGCCTCGCTGAATTCAGCCCAAGTAGTGACATGGCCCGCTGGGCGCATAGCTCCATAATTCTCCCACCATAGACTGGCGGGGCCTTCAAGATGATATGCAGCAAAGGTGACCTTGTCAGCCTCCGCTATCAGCGCGGAACGCAGTTTGTGAGAGATACTGCGAAGCCAGTCATCAGCGTCGAGAGGCTCGACGGAGTGGTGGAACGTGGGTGGATGTAATTTGATGAAATCACTGAGTGACACCACGTTAGTCCTCTGATGGTGTGCCGTGTTCTGTTCAATACGCTCCAACAAACGGTTGGTCTCCCGCTTGTTTCTCTCAGCTTCCATCATAACCTCGGCTAGGGAAGGAGGATGAGGCAGATTTGCATCCCTGACTTCACTGCCTTCGGCCTGCTCTTGAGGAGCAGGGTTAGTGCGCGTGTTGACCATCCTAGGTAAACAAGACAATGATTTAGTCAGGATGATAAAATTCCAACATAGGATATAAAATGTAAGGAATAACTCGAAATGCAATATGATCATCCATATGACATGGTAAATACAGAACTGCTTCTTTATTCCATCGTCATACACACCATACAGGGTTTAGTAGAAGACCAAACAAAGTACTATTATGGTGAAAGAGGATTACATCTCATCGGAGGCATCCCAAGCTCCTATACATTATTTTTCTACACCTCCGGAAAGAGTACCAACTAGGTCATATCCCACGAGTCACGCGGGACGATAGACGACACAGCTAGTGCGAACTAGTGATACTACCACTAACTCAGACCGATCCGTAGTAGTCCTCGTAGAAGTCACCTCCATAGCCTGGAAGCTCAACATGATCATCCGGAAACAGACGATCTCGCGGAGCTTGTGGACCATAGGGGCTAGGATGAGGTCTTGGACCAACAGACGGTGGCCTGCGGGGACCGCGAGGTGGGGTGATGCCTCCTACATCACGCCAACCCATCACGTCTGGCAGAGCAGATCTCACAGGATAGAGATCGCGCATATCCGAATATCCAGCTTGCACCGCCGGTGCGAACCGAGTCAATGTGGCCCAGTGGTCAGCACGGGTATTGAAGAGCTCTAACCTCAAGGCCCGATTTTCATGGTCCTTATCCTCGAGCATCTCAGCAGTGGTGCGAGTCCGTGAATCCTCCTGGGTGGGGTCAGCATAGATAGCCTGGAGATACCCTTGTGCTCCCGGAAGTGATCCTGGCATATATCGGAAATCAGAGTCCCGAAATAGTCCACATCTGACTCGCATGATGGTCATCATAGAGTAGGCAGCGTCATGCACAGCCATCTCAATAGTAACCCCGAGTCCATAGGAGCAGTGAAGGGGCTCGGTGGATCCAGGATAAGATGGAAATATCCTGACAGTGCAGAGATACTGGCTTTGATTAAAGTCTCGGAATTGCTCTTCGACCGTGTACTCAGGATACCAGCGGTATCCAGCCTCAGTCATTACCCTGACCAACATGGCAGTATGGCCGGGTACATCTAGGCATCGAGTCAGGCGAACCACTTGATTGAGGTCGCGAGTGGCCATCTGAAAGCACAATCATAATGCAAAGGCATTAGAATTGCTAGCAAAATTTCGGCAGCATAACAGCTGTAAATGCTCAAGAAGGATTTTGAGACATTTGACAAAGGATTTCATACACACTCAACATCATCATATCAAAGTTCTGAGACCATCCTAACAACATAACGTGGTAGAAGAACTGAACTAGGCTTGTATCCATCAAACTTATAAGGTACTACTGATTAGAAACACGTGATCCTGATAGAGAGAATAGATCCTAATTCCTTAACCCCCGATGGAAGAATAGACTGACTCAGATCAGAATGTCATAAGATAAAGGAGTAAAAAGAGCCTTACGTTCCAACCCACAAACAATTCCCCTACATATAACTAAAGAATTTCTAGACTCAACATCGACCAGTTTGGCTTGGAGAACCTACAGGCAGTCCGGCTTTGATGCCAACGCTGTCAGGACCCCGACTAGATGTCACATTGATCTAGCCGGTAACACCTCATATCACTTTGCGGCCTCACGCACGGTATCCCCACGGGTGTCGCCTTACCTTTGCCCGGGACCGTTTGCGCCTTTTGGCTCACGTATATGATAGTGTCGCTAGCATCCATATGATAAGGAGCCCGGGCTGACATGACTAGTCGTAAACCCGAAGTGGCACAGACTTACAGGGACAGGCATTCATGACCCAGCATCGAACGTGTCGGTCATCAGCAAGTGGGTCCGGGCTGTAGCACTGGGAAAGCAGGACTCCGGTAAACCGGGCTGTAGCGGGCTAACAGGACTCCGGTACTCAATGCGTGACATTTCCCCGAAGGGACAGACACAGGAACGAAGAAGGACACATGCCGGCCAGCCTAAGTGTTCCAGAGCAGTAGCAAGCTACCATGGCTCAGCGGTAACACTAGGAGACATTTCCCGGTAAGAGAGGCTACTAAAGATAAACAACTAGATAGTCAGATCCCACACATACCAAGCATTTCAATCATACACACAATATGCTCGATATGTGCAAATACAACGAAGCATCACAACATGACTCTACGACACAAGTACTTTATTTAAGGCTCAGGGAGCCATACATAACATACACACAGGAACGGGTCTCACGACCCAGCATTCAAGTCATACAGTCATACAAACCAACAGCGGAAGTAACTTGTCTGAGTACAGACAACTAGTAAAATAAAAGAGGCTTGGAAAGCCTAACTATACTACGTGGTCCTTCATAAGCTCAGGATCACCACCTGGGCCTTTAGCCTACTCGTTGATGTCAACGTCTACATAGAACCCATCAGAAGGGGTTGCAGCGTCTTCTGTAAAAATGTAAATTATAGCAACATGAGTACAAAGGTACTCAGCAAGACTTACATCAGATCCTACATACATGCATATTATCAAGAAGGGTTGGTGGAGTTATTGCAGCAAGCCAGCTTTGACTCTTGGCTAGACTATCCTACGATAGATCAACTTGAAATGGTTTTGCGCACACGAGTCCACTACTCACCACTTCAATACACTACCGAGGATCCGCCTCCGTCTTCCTACGGAAGAGCCATCCTCGGCACTCACACTTATCTTGAGACTTTTAGTAGTTTCCATTTACTTGTCTATGAACTGTATAGGCAACCAAGTAGTCCTTTACCGCGGACGCGGCTATTCGAATAGATGATGTTAACCCTGCAGGGGTGTACTTCTTCATACACGCTCTCACCACTTACCGTCGTTTACACGACATGTACTCGGCAACCTTCAAGCGGAAGCCCAACGTGGGTGTCGGCCACGACCTACCTAATCACCTAAGTCTCCAGTCCAGGTTTATCGCCTATCCAGGTTCCATCCGCAGGGAGTCCGGCCGAGGTTTCCCATACGGCCCCGAACGATGTGAACAGGGTTCCCGAGATACCTAACGGGTATTCGGTACACCGTGCCACGTACCTACCGCATCACAGCCCACCCCTACGGTCAGCGCTGTCCACGGCCTCCAGTAGGCTACAAACACCAGAAACTACTTGCAACTCCTGGACGGAGAACTAGGGTGAATAAGAAGGCGAGAGGGTCCATTGGTTTCGGGCCCAATGCATGGTAGTAGCTGATTCTTAAATCACACATACAGATCTCAGTGCTTAAGGTCGGCTTCAATGAAACAACCCACCATGTACTCCTACATGGCCTCTCATCGATACCTTTACCAAATCGTGTTCACCACACCACTCTCATTACCGACATAATCATTTCACTCTAGCCCATCACCCAGATGAACCAGACCTGACACGACTCTAAGCATAGCAGGCATAGCAAGGTAGGAACAACACACACATATGGCTCAATCAACTCCTACACATGCTAGTGGGTTTCATCTAGTTACTGTGGCAATGACAGGTTATGCAGAGGAAATGGGTTCAACTACCGTAGCACACAGCAGTTTGAATCGCGTTGTCTTAATGCAGTAAAAGAGAGCAGGAGCGAGAACATGGGATTGTATCGATATGATCAAATGGTTGGTTGCTTGCCTGATGGTTCGATGCACTGATACGGTTCCTCGTTAGGGTAATCACGGTACTCCTCGGAGGCAGAACCTGTCGCAAAGGACACCGATACACAACCATCACCAAACAATGTGCAACAATATGATGCATGCATGAAACATGGCAATATGAGTGTGTTGGGCTAATGCAACTAAAACCAGAAGGGTTTGAACCAATTTGAATCAAAGATTCAAATTTCAAACTCAAACATGGCCTTTTAAAGTGCTTTTCCTTGTTCTGCATTAAACATCAAGTTAACTTGTTTAGTCATGCATGAAAATAGTACAGATGGATAGATTGGATTTTTCTGATCATTTATCATATATAATTTGTCTGATTTGGAGTTACAAAATAAAAGTTATGAATTTTTGAAGTTTAAATTATATTCTGGAATTTCCTGATTTAATTTAAATCCAGAAATATATATATTGCATCAGCATTGAGTAAGCATGACGTCAGCAGTCAACTGGGCTGGTCCGGTATAAACCTGACGTGTGGGGCCCACACGTCAGTGACAGGGGGGTTAAACAGGGGTTAATTTAATCCTAATTAGAAGTTAGTGGCGCTGGGGCCCACTGTCAGTGTCAGGGGGGGTTAATTAAGCGGTGATTAGCACTAAGCTAATCACCTGATGGGTCGGGCCCACATGGCAGGGCTCAGGCGACGGGGCTTGCCGCCGGCGACCTCTGGACACGGCGGAGTCCGCGCCACAGGCCACGGGGACGGCGTCTGAGAGCACCGGGGCGTAGCCCGGGCTCGTCCGCATCCAGGGGAGCAGACGGGAAGCCGCGGGGATGCCGGAGCTCACCGGAGCGAAGCTCGGGGCGGCGGCCGGAGTTCGGCTTCGAGCGGAAATGGGCTGCGGGGCACGGGGAGGCCACCTGAGGGGCTCGGCGGCACCCTCGTGGCACTGGGAGCGCGAAGGGATGCTCGGTTTGGGCGGAGGCGGGCCGAGACAGCGACGGCGACATGGACGGCGGCGAGAGGCTTCGGCCGTGGTGGGGAGGAGGGCTACGGTGAGGGAACGAGGGGGAGAAGAGAGGGGAAACGGAGAGGGGCTCACAGCGAGACCAGCGAGCGCGAGGACGAGGTCGGGGATGCCCGGTAGCTCCCGAATCGACGGCGAGTACCCACGGCGGCCGGAGGCGAGGATGGCGATGGCGATGGATCCACGGGGTGCTCCGTCTTGCGTGGCTCGACGAGGAGGTAGAGGGGGTCGCGGCGGAGCTGGGGAGCGTGTCGGGGAGGCGAGGGGAGGCCGGTGACGGCTGCTATGGCGAACGGCGGCGATGGGTGCGTCGGGTGAGAGAGAGAGAGAGAGCAGGGGAAGAAGCACGAGAGAGAGGGGGGATAAGGCCAGGGGATCGGGGCGGCACCGAGAAGAACCGTCGCGGTGTCGCGCTGGCGGGGTAGGCAGGCAGGCGAGCTGGTGGCGTGGCGCTCCGACCGTGCGCACGCGCCGGCCACACGCCTGGCCGACTGGCGCCAGGAGGACGACGGCGGTGGTGGGCTGGGCTGGCTTGCTGGGCCAGAGGCGCCAGGTAAGAAGCCCAGGTAAGGTTTCCCTCTTTTATCTCTGTTTTCTAATTTCTGTCATTTGTTTTGATTTAAATAAAATATTAAATCATTTATTTACCTTATGCCAATTTTTGCAGGAGCTAGATATATTATTCCAGAGCTCCCCAACAGGTGGCATAATTTTTGGACATATGTTAATATATATAACTAATATATTTCCAAAGCAAATATTTATGCATTAAATCCAAATGCCCAAAATAAATACCTATGAGCTCTTAAAAATATTGGTTTGATTTTTATCTCTGTCCAATATTTTCAGAGAGCAACATGAGCATTTTCTTGGACCCTTTTGGAGAAATTTTTATTTGGGTCATTTTCAAAAATGATTCTGAGGGTTCCACAAATCCCCATTTCATGTTTCTGATGAAAGAGTAAACATGATGCATCACTCTAATGCATGACTAGCTAGGGTGTGACATAAAAACCATTTGTATAGCACCTCACTGTACCAGTGCCAACGCAAGCTCAAAAAGTAGCAGCCAACAGGTTGGTGCCCGGAGCGGCTCGGGCAACTCACCACAACGAGGAGGGCACCCATGATGTGGAGGCCTCACACCCATCCAAGTGCAAGGAGCCAATCATCATCGATTCCCCAACGATGAGGAGTAGCTTGTCTTATTAGCTCATAGGACCTATGTTCAGTTATCTAGCTACGTTGATTAAGCATGTTTGGTTTGCTTGTTGCATGTGTTGCTGCTGCCTTTCCTTATCAAATTCTAGTGAATCCTATGTATTTTTACCATGCAATCTGATCTTCTAGTGTATATGTTTTATATGTCGTGCAATGTGGTGCTCACTTATGAATTGTTTGGTTAACTTGTTGTCATGTTCAGTTAACTGTTTGGTTCAATTCTGCAATGTGATGTTCAATTCTTCTAGGTGCAAAATACATGAGAAACAAATACAATTGCTATATTTCCAAGTTATCAAGCATGCTTGGTTTAGTTAATTGTCTGATCTTCTAGTATGTTATATATTGTGCAATGTGGTGCTCAGTTAATGTTTGGTTCATTTGTTGTGGTGTTTAGTTAACTATTTGGTTAAATTCTGCAATGATGTTCAATTGTCGTGGGTGCATTTTTTTTATTGTCTACCATGTGAGAAATAAATCGAATTTGGTTGTACTAAATACATGAGAAACAAATACAATTGCTGTATTTCCAAGTTATTAAGCATGCTTGGTTTGGTTAACTGTCTGATCTTCTATTAGGAGTATGTTATAATGTGCAATGCGGTGCTCAGTTAATGTTTGGTCATTTGTTGTGTTGTTTAGTTAACTGCTTGGTTCAATTCTTCAATGCGATGTCCAATTGTTGTGGGTACAATTTTCTATTGTTATGCATGTGAGGAATAAATCGAATTTGGTTGTACTAAATAGATGATAATCATATACAGTTGCTATATTTCCTAGTTCTTAATCATGCTTGGTTTGGATAAATGGTTTTTTCCATGTGGCTAGAATTAATCTCCTAAATCTGCAATGTGTTTATTTTTCATCAACATATTTTACTGATAGCATGCCAACCCTCACTTAACCTAGTCAATAACTACCTTATTTGTGTTGCAGCGAAACAATGGGAAGCACTGAGGTTTATAATCGAGGTTTGCACATGCATGGTCCTTTGTCAAATAGCACATTATTGTGCAATTGCAGGAACCATTCTAATATTTAGGTTTTTTAACAATTTGGTCTTGCACATGTAGGTTCTGCTGTCAGAGGTTTTGACCCACTGTTCGACCCTTTTTGCATATGGGGGGTCCATGAATATGAGTCAATTCAATAAAATCGGAAAGATTGTTAGGATAAAGAAACTAGCGACAAAAACAACAAGATCTTTGTCTGCATAATGACGAAGACATCAGTGCACTACAGGATGGTACTAACTATTATACCTTGTCTTTTTATTCCTTTGTGCCATTTCAAATTTATAGAAGATATTTATTCATATCCTTGTTTTGAAGCCTTTCCAGAGCATTTCACTAATGATTACCTCTCAAACCAACTATATGGTCAGGAGGCGAGGAAGGTATTCATACACCCACGATACAATATTGAAGTCTTCCAGAAGAGGATGAAGGATGGACGGTCAATCATCCACAGGCACTGGCCTAAACTTGCAAAGAACTTAAACATCAATGAAGGGTCAATATTCTCCTTCCGCTTCAGTAGTTTTCTAGACGACAGTCATCTACCTATCTACCATCTATGATGCTAATTTCTAAGGTTATAAATGTTGCATGTGAAACTTGGTGCTAGTGCAGTTGTGTAATGGGGTAGCTAGTTATATGCCTCTATGGTGTAACTGAGTGTTGAAGCTATATGATGTTGTACTCTGATGTATTTCAATTATCAAATCCTGGTTCTGTAATACGAAAATGAAATATATTGTGTGCTTAATATGAAATGTCAATTTGATTAATAAATGGATTATTAGTAATAGGCCAATTAGCATGCTTATTCGGTTTTTTATTCTAAACGGTTATTGAGAAACCACCGTGGGCGATGACCTCAGACAACCCACATAGTTTCTAGGAAGAAAATGTGTTGGATCAATGAACAATCACAAATGACTTCCTCTTGAAAACTGTTTGCGCTAGGCCACCTTGCGCAAACGTTTTCAACATAAAAAGTGTGTGTGATGGACATCCTATGCCACACAGTTTCTTCTATGCACCGTGCGTGATGCAATCAATGACGGAAATGATTAAATTTTGAATATCATCTGCAATGGAAATGCTATCATACATGATTCGCTGCGGAAAATTGTACGTGATGTACGTGCGAACGGAAATGTTTGTCTAGGATTCATCATGTGGGATGTACTTACGAACGGAAACGTTCTTCTTGGATTGACTGTGTGGGATGTGTATACAAACTGAAACATATTCCTTGGATGGAATGTGTGGGATGGACATACGAAGGGAAATGTTTCTCTAGCATTCAACATGTGGGATGTACTTACAAACGGAAATATTTGGTCCTGTATAATTGCATCGATGGCTAGCCTGATCGCACACGAGCTCATTTTGGGCAGCTTGTGCGACCGGAGGGCATATCCTCGATGGTTTCTGGGTCGTGTGGGAAGGACCCCCCTATTGCCCACACTAGCAAGGCGATAGTTTAAAATGCCATCACGGAAAGGGGTTAAAAACTGTTTTTATAGCAGCTCGCTGTACTTGTGAAGGGGAGCTGGCACCCCCCTCTTCTCCCAAATTTGGAAGAATTCCACTATGCTAAGATATAAGATTTTTTTCTGGTTGCTCCTGCATGATAGAGCCAATACACAGAATCTGCTTCATATAAGACCCTTTCCTCTACCATCATAAAACTGTGAACTATGTACTGCTTATAGTGAAGACACTTCTCTGCACCTGTGATGTATGGTGGAACCCTAGGCATTGATCTTTCATGATTTGGAGGTGGATTCCCCAAGAACATGACTTACACACGAGGGAAAACACGAGGGAAACACTTAAAATCAATGAGAAACGGTCACACATGTGCTAGATCCATGAACACAGAGAGAGATACCGCTACAAAAAACCACTTCTGTGATGATACGTGTTTGTCACAGTAGGTCACGCTATCTGTCATGCATGTACATCCATGATTTTATGAATGAATCAAGATAGTCATACCCGTGCTGTCATAGAAGTGTTCCATGACAATACCAAAATTATCATCACGGAAGTGTCTACTTCAATGAAGATAAATGGCGCGTCGATGAAATGCTTTCGTCAAGGGTAACCAACATGTGGCATCCACCGTAATGGGTCATCGTTAAGCTATAGGGTTCCTGTTTGGATCCAATAACCCATTAACAGCCGGGGCCAATGGGGATTTTCAACGTGTAAAATTCTCATTCACCGGAGAATCCACGAGTCGGCTGAGCGTTGGGATAGATGTCATCCGTACATTGGAGGGAACACGCCTATGTTACCTCGACACGTGGCAGGGCCCAACAATAGCCCATTTAAGATAAAAAGGCTGGCCCAGCTAAGGGCCCACAAGATTTTGTCATACTCTACTAGGTCAGCCCGTTAACAGCCTAGCACGGTTGGGGCCAAATTACTGCCCACATAAGATTCGGCCCATTAGATGTCTAACACATTATGGGCCAAATGACAGCCCACATCAGATTTGGGCCGTTAATAGTCTACCAAGTTTTGGGCCAAATGACTGCCCATATAGGATCCGTTCCATTAACTGCCTGACATTCTTTGGGCAAAATTATAGCCCATATATGATATGGCCCGTTAACAGACATTGTGCTTTCGGCCCCATTGGGGTCCCATTTGAAGTACAACCTCTTAAAGGCCATTGTAATAGCTCAACCCAATATTACTTTCGGCCTGTTAATGGCCATTGGTACATATGGACCTTTGTCGGCCCGGTTTCACTTTCAGCCATTTAACAACCTATGCTGCATATGAGCCTATTTCTAGGCCCAGGTGACTTTCGGCCCATTTAAGGCCTGTGAGATAACTGGGCCTAATGATGGCTTGCTTATGACCCATTATGTTATTCGGCCAACTGTGGCCCTACAAATGTTTTGGCGTGTTAACCGCCCGTCTTTTTATTGATACAATCATGGGCCTTCAACATTCTTCAGGCCCAATCTACTTTTTGAAATGTTAAAGCCCATTCTTTTTTCTGGCCCAACTTAGGCAACTGGTTTACTCGGCCTGTTGAAGGCCCAAAACTAATAGCTGGTGAGTTTAATCTAGGCTTGCTATTGGCCGGACATGATTGCAGGCCCACGTTTCGACCCATTTACAGCGATTGGCGGACCGGACAGTTTTAGTACTGTAAATTTTTTATATAATAAACCAAACGTTTAGGCCCATTGCACTCCGTCAAAGCTTATGGCCTTTTCAGGGAGCGACGACAGCATATACATAAATTAAACTATACCTAGACTATACAACAAAGAAATTCCTGCATATTATGTGCACTGGCCATAAAAGTTCGCTGCCGGCAGTAAGAAAGCGCAACCAGACAGCAGATTACATACACTAGGCATCCAAGGACACCACCAGTGCAAATAAACACACCACCTAAAATAATATACAGAACCGACAGCACTTCAACACAGTTAAAGAAAGGTGTGCAAGGAGTTGAGCAAGCTAATGACTGCACTTGTTTGACGTTTATATCCAACTCTAATTGCATAGCATCAATGGTAGTTCTTGGTATCTGTGATATCACCCTGATAGAGAAAAAATCTATCAGATAACATGCTTTGCACAAAGCAACAGTGTTGTCGATTCATCCCATTTCTTAGTGGCAAATAAAGAGACCAAGATTACAATAGAATAAAAAATCGGACTTAAGACATGCCAGGAAATGGCATAGTGCAGGATTAGCTAGTTTCACCACACCACTAGATTATAGATCAAGAACACAAGCATACATGAAATGCTGAAGAATGTATAAGGATCGATGTTGAGTGTACTATCAATTTATCCCATTTTAGATTGGTAAATAAAGAGACACAATTTAAATAACATGAACATAATATGCATTGTTCATAGTTAAGACGTAGCAGGATAGACATTGTCCTCAGGTTGGTAATTTGACCACGCCACTGGATTACAGATAAACAAGCATACATGCAGTGCTAAGGAAAATCACTTGAACTAGGTTGTACAACTAAAAATGAAATTGAGGAGAAACTTAAGTTTATGAACTTCTTCATAATAAACTTTAAACATACAATTTGATGCAAATGAAAAAAATAAATAGCAGCAGCTGTCATTGCTATCTAAATATACACAACAAAGTTTGAAGGCTCGAGAAGGACAAACATATGTTAGTAATTAAGACCGGCTCTATAAAGCATTTTCCATGTTGATGGGCGGGCAATTCAAGAAGTTACCACAGAGTCTTATTGATGACCATTGCCTTTATTCTATATTTTCTAAGCGTAAATATGTAAGTAATAATATAGGAACAAATGGAGATTATTTAAGCTAAGATGCGGAGTGATGCTACATAATCATCTAGCTATAAATGTAGGTACAACATATAACCAAAAGGTACTAACAAGAGTAATGCAGAGCTAAACATCTTTAGTAGCATTGGTTTTATTCAACATTTCGGTAAGAATAAACATAGATAATATGTGTACAAAATGGATGCCAAGGGAAAATAAGCTACAAAGTGATGGTACAAGAACAACTAGCTGACAGGATAAGTACAATGATAAAGGACAACACATACTTACAAGAACAATGTAGAACTTAACTTCTTCATAAGCATTGGGTTTATTCTACATTAATTTAAGCATTAATATAGATCTGATAGTTAGGAGAGAACAGTGGATATACATGTTATCATGCACATTGATGTCACATAATCAACCAGGTATGAATGAAAGTATAGCGATACAAGACAACAGGTACTAACAAGAGCAAACCAGCGAGTAACATAGTTGCAATATCCCAGGTTTTGTGGCACTGGTTCTGTCGCCAATATAAGTGGGGTGACGTCTGATTTCTATGGTACCACTACCTTTTTCAAGGACTTTGCTACTACTCCTTCAGGTTCTGCAATCACTCTCTTCCTTTTGGATGTCTAATACACAAGAGCAGCATTTTAATGGAAAAACATGGTATGATGACAAATGAAATGCGTACTGATAATGGGTGGGCATGGCAACTTCACATATATGATGAGTAAACTAAGCACATGGCGGTGCAAAGAAGCATAAGAAACACAAGACAGCTTACGCAAGTTATGTGCAACCAATAAAACCTTCCAAATTAGAATAGGCACCTTGTAGGGTGAACATGATTGGCCATATGCCTTTGACTCCTTGAGCTAAGAATAGTCATTAGGATCATATTCTGAACACGAATATGTAGGTGCAGAGCATGTGGGCTTCATTCCATCCAGAATAGAACTCAATGCCTCGATGCCAAGTTTGTTAGTCATTGCACTGTTCCGCGATACTCTTCTGATGTGCACATTCTCATATTCATTGTGATTTTGTTCAATATCTGAGAAGCATGAAAACATACATAGTAGTGAAATTATCTTTGTGTCGCGGGAAACCACGGCCACCTATGGGACCAGAAGGGCCCCTTGCTGGTTCTGCAGCGGGAGGTCACGTTGCACAAAGATCAGACCGGCATGGGGTAGCGCGACAGAGATAACACATGCAATTTTACCCAGGTTCAGGCCGCCGTGAGATGTAAAACCCTACTCCTTCTTTGGTGGATTGATGGTGGAAGAGAGGTGGTGGACCATAGTAACCTTGCCCCGTAGGGGCGGCAATGGCTACGCGCGTATGGGGGTGTGAGTTGTCGAACCTTCTAACCCGTTCTACGGTATCCATGGGCCTCCTTTTATAGATTAAGGGATTACCACAATGGCAAAGTAGTCATTATGCACTGATAAGATAGCAAACAGTGCTATCATACCTAACTCTACAGGCTGACAGGGTGCATTAAATGCACCGCTCAATGTCACATCACTGGGTGCCCGACAAGCCTTGTCGGTCTACTCGCCAGCTCCACGCCTGCTCGTTTGACACGTCGCAGGATGGTTGTCATATGTAGGCATCTCCTGCAGAAAGAGGCCACCATGTGGCGAATGGCTGCCACTTAGTCACTTTGCGTCTTGACACCGCATTGATTGACAATGTGGGTCGTGGCAGAGTGGTTGGGTGTGGTGGTTCTGCCTCCACGAGTCCCTGCAGGTCCTGCCGGGGTGCCTTGGACGTCTTCTTCTGGGGGTGGCCCCGTCCTTGTCGAGCTCACCTGCCCGGCAAGGGAGGCTTTTCTCCTGCGGGTGTCTTGTTTCTCTAGCTTGATCTTGGACTTCTTGATCTGCATGTTGGTCTTTCTATGCTCTTGGTTCCTTGTACCTTGGCAAGGCCTTGTCTTGTCTGTGCACTAGTCAGGGGAAAATATATAACCATGTATGTTTTCCCCGACACTTTGTAATGCAGAAGATATTGTAATATAATAGGAGGTCCTTGCAAACCCTTGTGTTCTATTACTAGAATTTGATGAGAGAGCCCTTGTGTGTTGTAATTTGGTGCGTACAATAATATAATCGTGCACAACTACACACAAAAAAAGGCTCCCAGTTGGGAGCTCCAGAAGTAAGGATAGTTGGCAGATGATAGGTTCATAGTATGTTGTATTGAAAGTTTATTGTGAAACCATGACAACGAGCGTGCATAGAGAAATAGTACTCCAACATGTATCTATATGTGGAACACATGCATTTCAAAACTCACATAGTAACATTAGCTGACCAACTAAATGTAAGCTTTGGAAATATGAGTGGCATGTAGTTTCGCTTGAAGGATGGAGTGCTGCTAATATGACACAAAGCCACTATGCAGATTGTAATGTCGATAAAAGGGGGACACCATAAGCATCATAAATAAATCAGGGAAGTGGAACTGGCTGAAAAATATGGGGTTGTATTTCCTCTACTAATCGAAAGCCTATCGATCACCTATATGCCAGCTCTATTCACCTGAAGGCGCGCTACTGTTACTATAAGTCTAGTCTCTCAAAGGCCGTATAGCTCCTAACATTTTCTGGATCATACCAACTCGAATTGCTAAAAGCAACTTGCGGAAGCGGCCAAATAGAGATGTCGATTGCAGATTTTCATGCCTGCTTTCTTCACGAGAAACATACTTTAATTATTAAAGAAGAATAGGAGAGGAACATTTTAAGAATAGAAAAGGAAGCATATTATCAAGATTTTGTTTCTTTCAATGCAATCCTGGTTGCCCACCCATGATGAATCGAAGCATCCAAAGAAATGCAATTCCATGTTGTATCTCTCTATGTGGCCACAGGCATTTGGAAACTCAAGTGGGAGCATTAGCTGACCAATTAAACGTATGTCTGTTAACTAATATGAATATCATGTCACAATCGTATTGGAACAACTAAGCTTTGGAATTATGATTGGTGCGTTGTTTATCTTTAATGGGTGGACTGCTGCTAGTAGGACACAAAGAACCTACACAGATCATAGTGTAGATATAATGGGAAAACCCTAAGCATCATGATTAAAATTAGGGAAGTGGAACTTGCTGGAAAATATGTGCTAGTATTGCCAGTATGGCTAGAAAGGCTTCAGATACCAGCTCTCTACAACTGAAGGTGCAATACTGTTACTATCAGTCTAACTCTCAAATGCGGCACATATGACCGAATATGAAGAGTTGAAAGCATCCATGACAAGCGACATGAAGACCAATACGAAGAGTTGAAACCGTCCATGATAAGTGGCCGAATAGACCTGTAAACCGCGAATGTCCCTGCTCCTCTTCACTACAAGGAACATACCACTACTGCAGGTTGGTCCAAACGCGACAGTCCAATCAGAGACCCTTCGATGAAACTGTGTGTGATGCATTAATCGCAAATACTGATGTAAAAAACTATCAAAAAATATGAAAAACATTTACGATGGTGGATACATCAAACACGGTTCAGATTTTAGATGCGTGTGCGACACGTGGCAAACAGTTGATCCAGAAGAACTGTTAGCGATGAGGCAGAACAACAGAAACGGGCAGCCACATGAGGGTGCGTGCGATATACGGCATACATTTCACTAGGATGAACTGTGTGTGATTAGCCAACACAATAGAAATAGTTAGCTAGATCAAGGTGTGTGCAATGGAGGGCATACAATTGACTCGGATGAACTGTTTGCTGCTAAAGATCTGTGTGATTAGCCAACACAACAGTAACATTTCAACTGAACAAGATGTGTGTGATACGTGGCAAACAGGTGTGTAATCAGAAATGTGTGCGAAGAACACAGACAATTGCTGCTAAAGATCTGTGTGATTTGCTATGTCTATAGAATAACACACACACACACACACACACATATAAACACTGTTCTGATCACGGGATGAGAATAATATTCTGATCACAACAAGAACTTCCTAAGTTACAGAACCTGAACATACCTCTGTATAGGAACCCGACCTTTGGGCTATCTTCGCAACTGTGCCTTCCCCCGCGATTTTTCTAGTCAGTCGTACCATTTGTGATGTGAGTGTAATCTGGAAACGGTTTTTAGCAACTAAATGCCCGTTTTAAATAGGAATCTCGGTGATTGGCGGATTTGCTCTCGGGTCGGGATGAACGTGTGTCTGTTACATGTTTACTGCTTGTTGTGGCTGTTGTTGAAGCTGTGGCATGATGGGAATTATGTTTTGGTACGAGTTTGGTGCACAAATTTTTGTTATTTCAAACAAATTTGAAATCGACCATGTTCTTCATTCGCCCGAGATGCATCCTCCGTTTCTGACAATTACTCGTTATTCCGTAAAGTTTGCTGGCTGATTTGCATACTTTAGTGAAATTCAAGGGTTACGAAGTCGTCAATTTCAATCGGGAGTGTCCATATGGTTTGATTTCTGGCGGTTTGATGTTGGCACTACCGTGGCTATTGCATGGGTTGTTTTACGGTTTTGAGATTTGCCCTCTGGTCATTTTTGTTGTGTAAAGGGAGTTGTCGGATCATTTCCAAGGTGTTGCAGATGTGTTCTAATCTGGCGCAGAGGATTTTATTCTCCGGAGGAATTCGTTCGTTCATATTTTCTAGATCATCTAATGGTCGTTTGTACAATCTAGACTTCTGTGTTATTCATTCCTAAACTTCTGATTTCTCTTCTTTGCAAGGTAATGCGGCAAGTCCTCTGTATTTCTTTCTTTTTTGTGTCATTTTTCATTCTTGCATTGGTTTTGAATTTTTTGACTCAGTCCCATGAGCAACCATGGAATTAATTGGCCAATGGATATGCATATATTTTTTATTTTTTCTAGTATGTTTTTGTACTTCTAATAGTTGTTCGACTTCACTGAATAACTATCCTGAACTTTCGTATGCTAATTGTTTTTAACATGTCAATTTGAGGTTTTACAAAACCCCGAACTTCTATATCATCACTATTTGAACTTCTTATTTTCATTATGTTTGTTATTTTAATTTCTTTTTTAATCTATCTTCGGGGATGGTTTTTTGGATCATCCACGGTCTGTAGTGGAAGTTGGACTTCTATGGTACGAGTGATTGAACTTCTGGCTTTCCACATTGCAAGGCGGTGCAGCATTGTGCTCTATATTTCTTTTTTTTTATTTTCAATTTTCTGAATTGGTTTTTGAGTTTGTCCCGTGGGCAACCATGGGATTTGTCCCATGTATGCACACATACTTTTTTATTATTTTTTTGTAATATGTTTGCATACTTTGAACAATGGTAGGACTTCAGTACATATTTTAACCTGAACTTACTAGTTTTTTGCTCCTGTATAATTTTCTTTTTTTGACCTGTTCATGTCATGTTTTTTCAAACCCGGGAACTTCTGTGTCTTTACAATTTGAACTTCATCAATAAATTTTGATAAAATTTTTTGGATTTTAAATATTTAATCATTGAAAACTGCATTGCGTCCTGTCAAAACCTAGCGCGTAGAAATGCGGTAGCGCGAGGCTGAGCCGGGGGAGGGGGAGTGACCCCCTCACCTCCCCCTGCGAGGCCGAGACAGGACGAGCCGGAGCAGGCGATGATGCGGCGTGCCGCATCATCGCATGCGGAGGTGAATCTGTCACATCCGTGACCCCTCTATCTATCTTAGGGGTGTGGCTCTAGGGTGCGTGCGGCGGGGGCGGAAACAGAATAACCGCATTGCATCCTGTCAAAACCTAGCACGCTGCAATGCGGTAGTGATACGTCTCCAACGTATAAACTTTTTCGAACACTTTTGCCCTTGTTTTGGACTCTAACTTGCATGATTTGAATGGAACTAACCCGGACTGACGCTGTTTTCAGTAGAATTGTCATGGTGTTATTTTTGTGCAGAAATAAAAGTTATCGGAATGACCTAAAAATCAAAGAAGAATATTCTTGGAATATATAAAAATACTGGTGAAAGAATCAAGGCCAGGGGGGCCATACCCTGTCCACGAGGGTGGGGGCGCGCCTACACCCTGGGCACGGCCCCCTGCCTCGTGGGCCCCCTGGTGCTCCACCGACCTCAATTCCAACTCTATATATTCATGTTCGGGGAGAAAAAAAATCAGAGAAAAGGATTCATCTCGTTTTACGATACGGAGGCACCGCCAACCCCTAATCTCTCCCGGGATGGCTGATCTGGAGTCCGTTCAGGGCTCCAGAGAGGGGAATCCATCGCCATCGTCATCATCAACCTTCCTTCATTACCAATTTTATGATGCTCACCGCCGTGCGTGATTAAATTCATCGTAGGCTTGCTAGATGGTGATGGCTTGGATGAGAGTTATAATGTAATTGAGTTAGTTTTGTTAGGGTTTGATCCCTAGTATCCATTATGTTCGGAGATTGATGTTGATATGACTTTGCTATGCTTAATGCTTGTCACTAGAGACCCGAGTGCCATGATTTCAGATCTGAACCTATTATGTTTTGATGAATATATGTGAGTTCTTGATCCTACCTTGCAAGTCTATAGTCACCTATTAAGTGTTATGATCCATTAACCCCGAAGTGACAATAATCGGGATACTTACCGGTGATGACTGTAGTTTGAGGAGTTCATGTATTCACTAAGTGTTAATGCTTTGTTCCGGTACTCTATTAAAAGGAGGCCTTAATATCCCTTAGTTTCCAATAGGACCCTGCTGCCACGGGATGGTAGGACAAAAGATGTCATGCAAGTTCTTTTCCATAAGCACGTATGACTATATTCGGAATACATGCCTACATTATATTGATGAACTGGAGCTAGTTCTGTGTCACCCTGGGTTATAACTGTTGAATGAGGAATCGCATCCGACATAATTATCCATCACCGATCCAATGCCTATGAGCTTTTCACATATTGATCTTTGCTTAGTTACTTTTCCGTTGCCAATGTTACAATCACTACAAAACCAATACTATTACTTTTGCCACCGTTACCGTTACTTCCATATTACTTTGCTACTAAATACTTTCTTGTAGATATTAAGTCTTTTAGGTGCGGTTGAATTGAAAACTTAACTTTTAATACTTGAGAATATTCTTTGGCTCCCCTTGTGTCGAATCAATAAATTTGGGTTGAATACTCTACCCTTCAAAACTATTGCGATCCCCTATACTTGCGGGTTATCAGGAATTTTTTTTGGCGCCGTTGCTGGGGAGCATAGCTCTATTCATTGAGTCACTTGGGATTTATATCTACTGATCACTATGAAGAACTTGAAAGATAAAAGAACCAAGATTTTTCCCTCAACTACGAGGGGAGGTAAGGAACTGCCATCTAGCTCTGCTCTTAATTCACCTTCTGTTTTGAGTAAACTTGCGACACCTACTCCTTCTATTCATTCTGATATGTCGCATGTTATATATGATGCCACTTCTGCTTTACATGATACTTATGATGAAACTACTTATATGATTGATAATGCTGTGCCACAAGGTGAATTTCTTGATGAACAACTTGCTAGGGTTAGAGAGAATGAAATTATTGAAACTGATAATATTGATGAAAGTGGCGATGAAGATTCTCCCCCTACATATGAATTGCCTATTGTGCCTGAGGGTTGTGTTATGGATGAAGAAACTGCTAGATACTTCTTAGCTTGCAATGATAGATATGATCTTAAGAAATTACTAGCTAATCTTAAAGAAAAAAAATCTTTGAATGCTAGAATGAAACATGACCCTGCTTTTGCTACTTCACTATCTGTATTTCTGATAAGGATTATGATTTCTCTGTCGATCCTGAGTTAATTACTTTGGTTGAATCTGATCATTTTTATGTCTATGAATATGAAACTGTTGTGGCACATCTTACTAAATTAAATGATATAGTAACCCTATTCACTAAGGATGAGAAAACTCGCTATTACTTTATCCTTAAGTTGTTTCCATTCTCATTAAAGGGTGATGTTAAAACATGGTTTAATTCTCTTGATCCAGATTGTGTGCGTAGTCCCCAGGATATGATTTATTACTTCTTTGCTAAGTATTTCCCTGCTCATAAGAAACAAGCTGCCTTAAGGGAAATATATAATTTTGTGCAAATTGAAGAACAGAGTCTCCCACAAGCTTGGGGGAGGCTTCTCCAATTACTTAATGCTTTTCCTGATCATCCTCTCAAGAAAAATGAAATACTTGATATATTTTACAATGGACTAGCCGATGCTTCTACAGACCACCTGGATAGTTGTGCTGGTTGTGTTTTCAGGGAAAGAACTGTTGATCAAGCTGAATTGCTATTGAATAATATGTTGAGTAATGATAATGATTGGACACTTCCTGAACCAACTCCTAAGCCAGCTCCGAAGAGAAGAGGTATTCTATTTCTCAGTCCTGGAGATATGCAAGAGGCAAAGAAATCTATGAAAGAAAAAGGTATTAAAGCTGATGATGTTAAGAATTTACCACCTATTGAAGAAATACATGGTCTTGCCCGACACAGGTAGTAAAGGTAAATTCTCTCTATAGATTTGATGAAGGTGATATCCCTCGTTATAAGTCTGCCAGCCAATGCTTAGATGAGTTTGTAATTTTATTGTTAAGAAGGAAACTTCAATGCTTATGTTAGTAGACATTTGAAACGAAATGCTTATATGATTGAGCACTTGAGTGATTATATGTCTAGAGTTAAAGGTGAACTTAAACTTATTAGTAAACATTCTTCTATGGTTACCACTCAAGTATAACAAGTACTTAAAGCTCAGAATGATTTGCTCAATGAATGAAATAATAAGAAAAATGATAATGTTGTTAGAGTTATGACTAGAGGGGGTAAAATGACTCAGGAAGCTTTGTATCCTGAGGGCCACCCTAAGAGAATTGAGCAAGATTCTCAAAGAACTAATGTTGATGCACCTAGTTCTTCTAAGAAAAAGAAAATTAAATATGATAGAACTTTGCATGCTTCTAGTGAACCTGTTGTTGACACACCTGAGAATCCCAATGATATTTCTATTTCTGATGCTGAAACACAATCTGGTAATGAACATGAACCTAGTGATAATGTTAATGATGATGTACATGTTGATGCTCAACCTAGCAATGACAATGATGCTTGATAACCCACAATCAAAGAATCAATGTTATGATAAGAGAGACTTTGTTGCTAGGAAACACGATAAAGAAAGAGAAACCATAGGTTCATAAACCCATGCCCTTTCCTCCTACACCATCCAAGAAAAAGGATGATAAGGATCTAGGAGTACCAACTATACCATGCTCCATTAAGAGAAACTATGTTAAAACTGCTTTATGTGATCTCAGAGCCGGTGTTAGTGTTAGGCTGGTTGTAATGGTAGTATCATAGCTAGTATCATGCATGACAACTAGGCAATTTTGATGAGGTGGCATTGTATCAAATGAAGAAAGAGAGTGTTGAGTATCATATCATGATACCGTATCATAATAAATGATATGCTACTATGTGTCATGCATGGCAATAAATAGAGTACTACATGATACTAATATATGATACTATGCATTAGGGAGGTAGTATATTATGCATGATACTAGTATATGATACTCCCCATTACAATCAGCCTTATGCCTCTCTCTTTATATCGTAGACTTTATTTGAATAAGTTGACACCTACTGAAATATCTTTGCAAATGGCCCATAAATCAACTTCTATACTGGTAGGTATTTGTGAGGATGTGCCTGTTGTGGTTGCAAACATTACTATTTTAATGGACTTTGTTATTCTTGATATTCCCGAGGACGATAGTATGTCTATTATTCTTGGTAGACCCTTTCTGAATACTGCAGGGGCTGTTATTGATTGCAACAAAGGCAATGTCACTTTTCATGTTAATGGTAATGAGCATATGGTACACTTTCCGAGGAAACAACCTCAAGTCCACAGTATCAATTCTGTTGGAAAAATTCCAACGATTACTATTCGAGGTTTTGAATTTGCTCTTCCTACTGTCAGGAAGAAATATGATATTCTTATTGTTGGGGATGTGCATATCCCCATTGAGGTAACCAAGTGTTATTCAAAATTTCTACGGTTTCATGCGATTCGGAATGAGTTTGTTAACAAGACATGATCAACCTTGTTAGTGGATTCCTTTTGATGAGCATGAGATTGTGAAGTTAGAAAGCACAACTCTCTATACCCTCTTTTTACTTTCTGTTATTTAGATTAAATAAAGTAAACATAGTATTTTCTATCTGTTTTCTGAATTATCCTTGCAATAAAAAATATCCCGAAAATAAAAGTTTTCCAAATTTCATGAAAATGAAATATGTTTTTTTCTAGAATATTTAAGAATTATTGGCACTAAGAACACACAAGAGGGGGCAACCACCTGGCCACGAGGGTGCAGGGCGCACCCTACCTCCTGGGAGCGCCCCCTGCCTCGTGGGCCCCCGTGGACCCCTCCACTTATTCTTGCACCCACACACTTCGTCTTCCTCCAAAAAGAATCATCCACCAGCTCAAACCCGAGTTCTAGCTCATCTTGCTGCCATTTTCGATCTCCTTGCTCAAAGCTCCATTCACAAATCTGCTTTGGGGGATTGTTCTTTGGTATGTGACTCGTGCAATGGTCCAATTAGTTTTTATTCTAGTGCTTTATTTACTGCAAATTTTTGCTGCTTAGGTGACCCTGTTCTTGAGCTTGCATGTGAAATTTATATGGTCCCAAGTAGTTTTAATGCATGACATGGCCTCTAGGCACTTGTAGGAGTAGTTGCTATCAATCTTGTTGAGTTTGATTCACCAAAACTTTTCAGAAATTTTCATAAAATGATGAAGAGATTTTTGAGGGGCTCTTCAAGCCGAAGGTCAAAGGATAAGCAAAGTGAAGAAAATAAGGAACCCAGATATAATCTCCTTCGCACTGCGGAAATTCGGCCATGTGAATGGCTTTGTGATGAGTTCTTGAGAGAAGCCGAGATTTATGAAGATTTTTATTATTTGGCTAAGAATGTAGGCCTCACCGACTTCCTCCACGACCAACTCGAACTGTATCTCCTACTCACTAATATTTTTGTGCAAAATTTTCATTTCCATGCTAGGAGGTCGCCACCTTCTGTGGATTTTTATTTGTATGATGAGTATAAGGAGATGTCACTTTGTGACTTTTGTGCAGTTTGCAAGTTGCCCTTTGAGGGCAGCGTCGAGGAACCACATCCTAGGGATGTGGCAGGATTTATTGATATGATTGCTGTAGGGGAAACGAGAAAAGTGTCAGAAGCAAGAACTACTTGCATACATTTCCCTATTTTATGTTACTATGCAATATTCGCTAGTAGATGCTTAATTGGTCGTGGGAACAGTGGGGGCCTTAGTGCTCCTGACCTTGCCATTTTGCGCCATGCTTTATTCCGTGACAAAACTTTCAGTTTAGGTCCTATGGTTGCTAAACGGTTGAGTCTGAACCTGTTATCTTTGGAGGTATCTTTGCTTTGTGTCTTGGTAAATATTTTGAGATACTATTAGACACTATGAGAAGAGGAAAAGTAGCTGCCCCCTATTTTCTTAGATTATAAGAGTATGGTAGCACATGATTTTATTCACGGTGATAAGGAGAATAGACTCATTTATAACCTGGTATTCAGTGAAAAGACTTGTCAGATTATTACCCTGCCCGCACCTTCTTTGTTTAACATTTATTCAGGCACATACATCATCCTGCCGGATGACATTTATGAATATTGGGAGCAAACTCAATCCCTAGAGCCCGAGCCAGAGCCATCTTCGGACCCTTATCGGCAGTTTGTTTATCCGTGGGATCCGGAGGAGATTGCCAACCTGTGGCATCCTGAGGATCCTCCTCAGTACACTGGAGAGGATCACTTTGATCCATGGGCATAGACCAACTTAGGCCTAAAGCATAAGCTTGGGGGAGTAGGTATTTCTCACTGAGATTACATTCATGTTCACAAACTCATGCCAGTTGTTGGTGCTCATACTTTTTCATTGTATCATCCATGCTAGTTTATTTTCTTTTCAAGATTTCTTCTTGTGTGTTTGAAAAACCTTAATAAAAACCAAAAAAATTAGTTGTAGTGTTTTGCTAGTTTACTTTCCATGCTTGTAGTAGTAGTAATTAAAATAAAACCCAAAAAGATTTATCGTTCTTCTTTTGTTTGTTGGGAGCTTTCCTGTAGCGACCAGACCTCAAAGAGTCTGATCTCTGTGCATCAGTGTCATCCCTGGGTCGGTAATGCTGACATGCACAGTACTTGAGGATTTATAACAAAGTAGCAATCACACACTTATTACATCGAATGTCTCAAAAGAGAAATTATTACAATAAATATGGATTAAGGACATCTAATACGATAACAGCGGAAGGCTTGGAAGATAAAGTGAGTCCATCAAATCCAACAGCATCACTGGGTGAAAGACCACGACCTAAGGCTCCTTACTCGACGTTTGAAAAGTCTGCAACATAATACGTTGCAGCCCGAAATGGGTCAGCACATGGAATATGCTGGCAATGTAACACAAGCGAGTAATGAACAATGTAAAGCTATCACTACATGCCTATATGGCTGGTGGATGCTGTATGGTTAATAGGTTTTGCGAAAAGCCAATTTTTCCCTACTGTAGAGGAATATATTTTATTTAGTTACCAAGTTGGTTGAAAACATTGAGAAGGTAAACCCCCAATCAATCCCAATTAAAAGTAATCATTAACCCAATCGAAATTTATATTGATGAGGGATGAGATCCACACGATAATCCAAGAACAAGATACTCAAAATGTCCATAACCGGGGACACGGCTAATCATGATTAGTTTGTACACTCTGCAGAGGTTTGTGCACTTTTCCCCACAAGACTCCATCTCCTCTGTTGGATTTCCCGCACTACATAATGTTTGAGAAATGGGTGACCGAGACACAGTCTTTCAGAAGTGTTAGCACCTTACAATGGGTAGACCGGTACACCAACATCCCCTACATCTGCTAGTCTACCACTGTAATAGTTCACACGACTTAATCAACTATGCCAGAGCCCATTATGGCATGTGGCTACACACGGAAGTTTCCAGCATGAATAATCTTATGATCCCTTTGAGCCTGGGTGGCAGTCCATAGGAAAATCACACGGTACCCCGGGATTTCCAAAAAAATACAGGCAATCGTTGGGTTCCCCAGGTGCCTCAATCCAGCCAGATGTGTATTAAAGTTGCCACCTTAAGTTGCACCATTAAGTAAACAATCTCACAATCTGTCATGGAATACACTCAAACCCAATCCACGTCTACGAGCAGAGCATGGCAATATAAGCATAACGTAGAAGTAACTCCCATGGGTTTGTTAATAACGGGGCAATAGGTTCTACCTCATCAACTACTTCCGGACCCACAATTTATTCAGATGCTAACCATGCAAGTTTTTGAGAATTGATCTAATGCAATAAAACCGGGTAGTAAAGACGTATGATCAAAGTGTTACTTGCCTTGCTAATGATCTGTGAAACCTAGAGACTCGATGTAGCACGCTTCGCACTCCGGGTACTCTATCGCAATCAAACAAGCATACAAATAAGCACTCAAACAAAGTCACGGGTAAAACTCAAATAAAAGATCTAACCAGAAAGTTCAACTTAAGAACTCCGGTTTGCAAAAAGAATCAAATCAAACGAAGCGACAAAACTCAAACAGCAAAAGAAATAAGCTTCGATTACTAATCTGACCTAAAGTAACATTTTACTGTAGCAAAAACATGTTTAAGTCGATTAAATGGAAAGAGGGTTTCGAGAACAAACTCTATGCTCTTGAATCGCCTGATTCCGATAAACAAGCGAAAAGTTATACTAAAACAAAAATCAGATCAGAAATCGCGATCGAAAATAATCACGGAAAATCTGAGAAAAAGAAAAACTGACGAACAGGCTAACGAACGAACGTTCGCTGTCTGCGGCTAAACGGTGAAAACCGTTCGTTAAAACGAACGTAAAAACGGGCGTTCGCTAATTAACTAAACCGAAGAAAAAATAACCTGATCTAAATAAAAAACCGTGGATCAAAGAAAAAACTGTTCTATTTTCCGAAGAAAACCAGTGGCGGCTACCTCCGGCAAGTCCGGCGAGGCCGGCGGCGGCGGTGGGCGGCTCCGATGAGGGCGGCGTGGCGTCGGCACGGTGGCGGCAGCGGCGGCGGCGAGCTAGGGTTAGGGTTAGGTGGCGGTGGGCCGCGGCGGCTCGGGCTAGGCTTCGGTAGCTCAGGCTAGGATTCGGCAGCTCGGGCGGCGCGACTTATAAAGGCCCCCCGGGCAGAGTCCCGCTCGGGTACGGCCCAGAGTTGGTTCACTTTACTTTAAATAATTTCGACGTGCAGGAAAAGAAAGAAAAGAAATACTAAATGGACTCCAAAAATCCCGAAATAAATTTTCCCCGTCCTCTAAAGATAAGCCGGACAAGGTGAGCATTTATTTGGGCCTAAAATGCAATTTCGGAAAACACATATTTTTCCTAATTCAAATAAAATAGCAATAAAACTCTGAATAAAAATCTTATTTGATTTTAATATTAAATCTTCGTTATTTCTCTATTTTGAGGAAGTCATTTTATCCTCTCTCGTTTATTTATATAAAAGAAATATTCGAAGAGAAAATGATTAAAATGAAATGATCCTCTTTTCAAAATTCGCGAAAACGCGAATATGAAAGTAATGAAATCCCCAACTCTCTCCATAGGTCCTTGAGTTGCGTAGAATTTCTAGGATCAAGCCGAAATGCAATAAAACATGATATGCAATGATGATCTAATGTATAACATTCCAAATTGAAAATGTGGGATGTTACAAACCTACCCCCTTAAGATGAATCTCGCCCTCGAGATTCGGGTTGGCTAGAAAATAGGTATGGATGGTCCTTGCGTAGGTCTTCTTCTCGTTCCCAGGTGGCTTCATCTTTAGTATGGTGGCTCCACTAAACTTACAGAACTTGATAACTTTGCTGCGTGTAACTCGCCTGGCAAACTCGAGAATCTTGACTGGCTTCTCCTCATAGGTCAAATCCCTATCTAACTGTATTGCTTCCAGTGGCACTGTATCTCTCAGAGGAATATCAACCATCTCCGCGTGGCACTTCCTCAACTGGGAAACGTGGAATACATCGTGAACTCCTATCAATCCTTCGGGGAATTCCAACTTGTAAGCAACTTATCCCATACGTTCCAAAATTCTGTATGGTCCCACAAATCGTGGTGCTAACTTTCCCTTAACTCCAAAGCTCTTAACTCCTCGGAGTGGTGATACCCGAAGATACACTCTGTCTCCAACTTCGTAAGCTGTCTCCTTACGTTTAGAATTCACATAGCTCTTCTATCTGGACTGGGCTACCTTGAGTCTATCGCGAATCAGTTTAACTTTCTCTTTTGATTCTTTAATCAAATCTGGTCCAAACAACTGTCGGTCCCCAACTTCATCCCATAACAATGGTGCTCTACACCTCCTTCCGTACAATGCTTCGAAAGGGGCCATCTTCAAACTAGCTTGGTAACTGTTGTTGTATGAGAACCCTGTGTAGGGAATGTTGTCATCCCAACTAGATCCATAATCTAGCGCAAAGGCTCTCAGCATATCCTCCAGAATCTGGTTGACTCTCTCGGTTTGTCCATCTGTTTGCGGGTGAAAAATTGTACTAAACTCTAGTCTGGTTCCCAAAGTTTCATGCAACTGATTCCAAAACTTGGAGGTAAACTGGGCTCCTCTATCTGATACAATTGTTCTCAGAACTCCGTGCAAACATACGATCCTGGTCATGTATATCTTTGCCAACTTAGAACTAGTGTAAGTGGTCTTCACTAGGATGAAATGAGCTACTTTCATCAAGCGTTCGATTACAACCCATATCGAGTCATAGCCTAAACGAGTCCTGGGTAATCTCGTGATAAAATCCATGCCTAGCTTATCCCACTTCCATTCGTGTATCGACAATGGTTGCAGCAATCCTGCTGGCTTCTGATGCTCTGCCTTCACTCTCTGACATACATCACAAACTGCTACATACTCCGCAATATCCTCCTTCATTCCGGTCCACCAGAATCTATCTTTCAGATCCAGGTACATCTTGGTATTTCCTGGGAGAACCGAATATGGTGAGTCATGGGCCTCCTGCGAAATCAGCTTCATGATCTCCTGATCATTTGGTACATATACACGGTCCTCAAACCATAAGGTATCGTGTTCATCCTCCCGAAATCCCTTGGATTTTCGTTTGCTCATCCTTTCCTTTATCTCGGCGATCTCCTTGTCCGTCTTCTGCGCTTCTCTGACTTTATCCATCAAAGTAGACTGAATCTCCAAAGCTGCTACATAACCTCTCGGAACTATCTCCAAACCTAGCTCACGAAGGTCTTCTGCTAACTCCCTTGGTAACTCTCCGGTCATGAGTATATTGACATGACTCTTGCGGCTTAACGCATCGGCTACTACGTTAGCCTTTCCGAGATGATAGTGCAACTTCATGTCATAATCCTTAATGAGTTCCAACCATCTCCTCTACCTGAGATTCAACTCCTTCTGTGTGAAGATATACTTCAAACTTTTGTGATCCGTGTATACCTCACAATGATTTCCGATGAGAAAATGTCTCCAAGTCTTCAATGCATGCACTACGTCTGCTAACTCGAAATCATGCGTAGCATAATTTAACTCATGGATTTTGAGCTGTCATGAGGCATATGAAACAAATCTTCCTTCCTGCATAAGCACTGCTCCAAGTCCTCGACGAGAGGCGTCACAATACACTTCATAATCCTTCCGTTGATCTGGCAGAATCAACACTGGTGAAGTAACCAAACGTTTCTTCAACTCCTGAAAACTGGCCTGACATTCCTCTGTCCATTTGAATTTGGTGTCCTTTTTTAACAACTCCGTCATAGGCTTTGCAATCTTTGAGAAACTCTCAATGAACCTCCGGTAGTATCCTATGAGTCCAAGAAAACTCCGGATCTCTCCAACGGATGTGGGTGCCTCCCAATTTTTCACAATGACGACTTTGTTGGGGTTCACTGCTATTCCTTCTCCGGATATAACATGTCCAAGGAATCCAACTTCCTTCAACCAAAACTCACACTTGCTGAACTTGGCGTATAGCTGATGTTATCTGAGCTTCCCAAGTACCAAACACAAGTGCTCTTTATGCTCCTCTTCATTTTTCGAGTAGACCAAAATATCATCTATGAACACTACGACGAACTTATCCAAAAACTCCATAAACACCATGTTCATCATGTTCATAAAATAAGCAGATGTGTTAGTCAAGCCAAATGACATAACGGTATACTCATATAGCCTGTACCTTGTGGTAAAAGCTGTCTTAGGTATATCCTGCTCTCGAATCTTCAACTGGTGGTAACCTGATTGCAGATCGATCTTGGAAAACACCTTAGCTCCTTGTAGCTGATCAAACAAATCATTGATCATTGGCAGTGGGTACTTGTTCTTGATCGTTACTTCATTCAATCCACGATAATCAACGACCATCCTTAACGATCCATCCTTCTTCTCCACTAGAAGTACTGGTGATCCCTAAGGTGACGAACTTGGGTGAATATATCCTTTATCCAGTAACTCCTTAATATGTTTCTTAATTTCCTCTAAATCCTGTGCGGGCATCCTGTACGGTCTTTTAGATATTGGCCCTGTGCCTGGCAAAAGCTCAATCAAAAACTCTATGTCTCTATCCGGTGGCATGCCTGGCAACTCTTTTGGAAATACATTTGGGAAATCCTTTACCACTGGTACATCCTCCTGTACCACTCCTGTTAAGGAATTTACTTGAGTCCTAATCGGCAAATGCTGGGATACATACTTGATCCTTCTTCCTTCTGGGGTGATGAGCAAAATTGACTTACTAGCGCATTCGATGTTTCCTCCATACATCGATAGCCAATCCATACATAGAATCACATCCAAACCTTGCGACTCCAAAATTATCAGGTTTGAAGGGAAAATGTGCCTACCTATGGCCAATGGTATCTGAAACATCCTTGGCTTGCCATATACTCTGCTCCTGGAAAGCTTACTAACATAGGTGTACTAAGAACTTTGGTGGGCAGTTTATACTTATCCACAAATCCCCTTGATATGTATGAATGTGATGCACCAGTATCAAAAAGTACGACTGCAGTAAAAGACTTAACCAAAAACTTACCTATTACTGCATCTGGCTGGGCTTCAATCTCCTCCACGTTAACGTGGTTCACTTGTCCCCTATTGAAAGGGTTGGGCTTCTTCAAAGAGCTTCCATTGCCGTTTCCGTTCTTAACTTCAGGACATTCACTGGCGTAATGTCCGGTCTTCTGGCACTTGTAGCAAGTAATGTGACTTAGATCTTTCTTGGCGAGCGTTGATGGGTTGGAACGGTTCTATCCGTTGCTTCCTCCATTACCATTCTTGGAGCCACTATGGTTGTGTGAACTTCCTCCATTGTGAGTGTGGCCTCCATGGTTATGCACAAGTCCTCCCGAGTTAGGGGTGAAACAGGGTCTCTGCTGAGCTCCTGAATTATGCTTCCCTTGTCCATACTTCCTCTTGCGGTTATCAATCTGTTGCTGCTTCCCTTCAACCATGAGAGATCTAGCTACCAAATGTTGGTAGTTATTAAAGGTTGCTACCATCAACGGCATGCTCAGCTCATCACTCAATCCCTCCAAAAACTTCTCCTGCTTAGCCGCATCCGTAGCAACATCATCTGGGGCATAACGGGCTAGCTTGCTAAAGTCATCTACATATTGGCTAACTGTGCGTCCTCCTTGGCGTAAGTTGCGAAACTCACGCTTCTTTATGGCCATAGATCCTGCTGGTACATGGGTAGTGCAAAAAGCCTGCTGGAACTGGTCCCATGTAACAGTGGCTATAGGATAGGTGACAGTGTAATTCTACCACCATGAGGCTACTGGTCCATCCAATTGGTGCATGGAAAATGCAACCTCTCAGCATCAGTGCATCCTGCAGTGGTTAACTCCCTTCCAATCCCGTAGAGCGAATCATCTACCACTATCGGCTTGGTGCTACTGGAAAACAACGGCGGCTGCAACCTCAGAAAATGGGCTAAGTTGTCAACTGGTGGTGGTGGTGGTGGGTTGTTGTTGTTGTTTCCTTGGTTCTGAACTAACAACTGCATCAGGGTATTCTGCTACTTGATCAACTGAGTGAGCTCCGGTGGAAAGGTAAATCCGGGGTCACGTCTCGGAGGCATCTGAGGGTTTAGAGGGAAGAGAATAGAATAGAATGAGGTCTAGTGAGAAAACACTACCCATATGCACATGAGGCAAACACAATCATATCACTCAATCAATCAAGCAAAGGCATACAATCGGTCTAGAACTATTCGTTACAAAGTGCTTGGACTATACTATTTACATGGTAAACTACTACTACTACTGTTTTGGTGGTCAACTAGAAATATTGTTTGGTCGAAGACTCCATGATATCTACTCCAGCTTCGTCTTCATAATCATCATCACTATCGTCGGGGTCCGAGTCGGTGTCGTCGATGATGATGTAGTCCGCAGAACGAATCTCCTTGGGTTCATCGTCTTCTCCTCCTGGTGTGGGGTCTCCCACGAATACTCCTAGCTCCTTTTCCAAATCATCATTCCTTTCAACTAGTACAACAATTTCCTCCTCATAATCTTCGCGAGTTGCCTTGAGTTCTTCCTCAAGCTCCGTGATCCTTGTCATCGCCTACTTCAGATCTATCATGCCTGCGCACATCTGGTTCTCTTGACGAAGAATGTGCTGGTTTAACTCCTGGATGAAAGCTGCAATTGATCTATCCTTCCCGGTGCTGATCATCTGCCATTGCTCGTCTCGACGCCCACAAATCTGGTACATAGCATCCTTGAGATCCTTGTGGTAAACTTCTCCAATGCGTCCCATGGCGATGTGAGCTTCCTAGACTCCAGGTTGGTGTATCAAAGGAAAACTCTATGGGTTTGGTGACTGGCATGAAAGTCCTCCCTGGAACTTGAACTTGAATCATCCATCGCTCCTCTTCTGGTAAAGTGGCGTCATAAGTCCCGGTGAAGCTTGGTATTCCAATGTTCAGGTACCTAGTGACTTCCTTCAAGTGTCGTCCAAAGGGTGTTTCTTCATCCGGTTGTGCAAACTTGTTCATTGCGTTTGCCATCCTAAAGAGTAGAAAATGGAGAGAAGTCAGAAATGAGAAGAGAGTAGTGATCTAGGGCTTTAGCTAGTGGCCGTGTCCTACATTCAGCGTGTGCTTTAATACCATCTTGTAGCAACCAGACCTCAAACAGTCTGATCTCTATGCATCAGTGCCATCCCTGGATCGGTAATGCTGACACGCACAGTACTTGAGGATTTATAACAGAGCAACAATAACACACTTATTACATCGAATGTCTCAAAAGAGAAATTATTACAATAAATATGGCTTAAGGCCATCTAATACGATAACAGCGGAAGGCTTGGAAGATAAAGTGAGTCCATCAACTCCAACGGCATCACTGAGTGAAAGACCACGACCTAAGGCTCCTTACTCGATGTCTGAAAAGTCTGCAATATAATACGTTGCAGCCGGAAATGGGTCAGCACATGGAATATGCTGGTAATGTAACACAAGCGAGTAATGAACAATGTAAAGCTATCACTACATGCATATATGGCTGGTGGAGGCTGTATGGTTAATAGGTTTGGCAAAAGCCAATTTTTCCCTACTGCAAAGGAATATATTTTATTTAGCTACCAAGTTGGTTGAAAATATTGAGAAGGTAAACCCCCTCTCAATCCCAATTAAAAGTAATCATTAGCCCAATCGAAATTTATATTGAAGAGTGATGAGATCCACATGATAATCCATGAACTAGATACTCAAAATGTCCATAACCGGGGACACGGCTAACCATGATTAGTTTGTACACTCTGCAGAGGTTTGTGCACTTTTCCCCACAAGACTCGATCTCCTCCGTTGGATTTCCCGCACTACATAATTCTTGAGAAACGGATGACCGAGACACAGTCTTTCAAAAGCGGTAGCACCTTACGATGGGTAGACCGGTAAACCTACATCCCCTACATCTGCTAGTCTACCATTGTAAAAGTTCACATGACTTAATCAACTATGCCAGAGCCCATCATGGCATGTGGCTGCACACGGAAGTTTCCAGCATGAATAATCTTATGATCCCTTTGAGCGTGGGTGGTGGTCCATAGGAAAATCACACGGTACCCCGGGATTTCCAAAAAAATACAGGCAATCACTCGGTTCCCGATGTGCCTCAATCCACCCTGATGTGTATTAAAGCTACCACCTTAAGTTGAACCATTAAGTAAACAATCTCACAATCTGTCATGGAATACACTCAAACCCAATCCACGTCTATGAGCATAGCATGGCAATATAAGCATATCATAGAAGTAACTCCCATGGGTTTGTTAATAACGGGGCAGTAGGTTCTACCTCATCAACTACTTCCCGACCCACAATTTATTCAGATCCTAACCATGCAAGTGTTTGAGGATTGATCTAATGCAATAAAACTAGGTAGTAAAGAGGTATGATCAAAGTGTTACTTGCCTTGCTGATGATCCGTGAAACCTAGAGACTCGATGTAGCACGCTTCGCACTCCGGGTACTCTATCGCAATCAAACAAGCATACAAATAAGCAATCAAACAAAGGCACGGGTAAAGCTCAAATAAAAGATCTAACCAGAAAGTTCAACTTAAGAACTTCGGTTTGCTAAAAGAATCAAATCAAACAAAGCTACAAAACTCAAACGGCGAAAGAAACAAGCTTTGATTACTAATCTGAACTAAAGTCAAATTTTACTGTAGAAAAAACTTGTTTAAGTTGATTAAACGGAAAGAGGGTTTCGAGACGAAAATCTAGGCGCTTGAATCGCCTGATTCCGATAAACGAGCGAAAAGTTATACTAAAACGAAAATCGGATCAAAAATCGCGATCGAAAATAATCGCGGAAAATCCGAGAAAAAGAAAAACTGACGAACAGGCTAACAAACGAACGTGCGCTGTGTGCGGCTAAACGGTGAAAACCGTTTGTTAAAATGAACGTAAAAACGGGCGTTCGCTAGTTAACTAAACCGAAGAAAAAAAATAAACCGATCAAAATAAAAAAAATCACGGATCAAAAAGAACCATACGGTTTTTCAAAGAAAACCGGCGGCGGCGGCGGCTACCTCCGGCAAGTCCGGCAAGGGCGGCGGCGGCGGTGGGTGGCTCCGGCGAGGGCGACATGGGGCGGCGGCGGCTACGGCGGCGGGGTACGGTTAGGGTTAGGCGGTAGTGGGCTGCGGCGGCTCGGGCTGGGCTTCTGCGGCTCAGGCGGCGCGACTTATAAAGGCCACCAGGACAGAGTCCCGCTCGGGCATGGCCCGTAGTCGGTTCACTTTTTTTTAAATAATTCCGACATGTAGAAAAAGAAAGAAAAGAATACTTAACGGACTCCAAAAATCCCAAAATAAATTTTCCCCGTCCTCTAGAATTTAGCCGGACAAGGTGAACATTTATTTGGGCCCAAAATGCAATTTTGAGAAACGCATATTTTTCCTAATTCAAATAAAATAGCAATAAAACTCCGAAGAAAAATCTTATTTGATTTTAATATTAAATATTCGATATTTCTCTATTTTTAGGAAGTCATTTTATCCTCTCTCTTTTATTTATATAAAATAAATGTTCGAAGAGAAAATAATTAAAATCAAACGATCCTCTTTTCAAAATCCGCGAAAACGCGAATATGAAAATAATGAAATCCCCAACTCTCTCCGTAGGTCCTTGAGTTGCGTAGAATTTCTAGTATCAAGCCAAAATTCAATAAAACATGATATGAAATGATGATCTAATGTATAACATTCCAAATTGAAAATTTGGGATGTTACATTTCTCGTGTAAATAGTTTTATTTCTTTTCTTGTTCTTTGGGGGTCGAGAGGAGAAGACCGTGATGAAACTGTTGAGTGACTCTCATATGCATTATTGTTGATCTGACAAAGAGCCCATATTACCTTGTCTTCTCCTGTATATTGAATGCTTGCAGATTCCAGCTTAGTCCAATGCACGTGCACTATTATTATTATCGACACCAGTCAATCGTGCAAGTGAGATGCAGTAATGACGATATATGATGAACTGATTGATATGAAAAAAGCTGGTATGAACTCGATCTCTCTTGTTTTTGTAAATATGATTAGTTCATCATTCCTGATTCAGCCTATTATGAATGAATCATGTTTGCAATGACAATTAGAGATTATAGTTTCTCATGCCATGCTTAAGTAGCTAGGAGTTTATAATGGGTTACCTTGCGTGCCAACATGCTATTAAAATGGTTGTGATGTGGTATGATAGGGTGGTATCCTCCTTTGAACGATTCGAGTGGCTTGACTTGGCACATGTTCATGCATGTAGTTGAAACAAATCAACATAGCCTCCATGATATTTATGTTCATGGTGAATTATATCCTACTCATGCTTGCATTCGGTGTTGATTAATTTTAATGCATGTTCATGACTATTGTCGCTCTCTAGCTGGTCGCTTCCAAGTATCTTTCTAGCCTTCACTTGTACTAAGCGGGAATACTGCTTGTGCATCCAATTCCATAAACCCCAAAAGTTATTCCATATGAGTCCACCATACCTTCCTATATACGGTTTCTACCTACCGTTCCAAGTAAATCTGTATGTGCAAAACTCTAAACCTTCAAATAAACATTATGTTTTGTATGCTCTAATAGCTCATGTATCATCTAGGGATGTTTGTATCTTCCATGCTAGGCAGGTTATTCTCAAGAGGAGTGGACTCTGCTCCTCACTCATGAGAAAATGGCTGGTCACCGGGATGCCCAGTCCCATGCTCTAATCAAATCAAAATAATTGCAAACAAAATTCCCCCAGGATTGTTGTTATATGGAGGCACCTGTTGTTTAGGGCAAGCCATTGATTGTTGCTTGTTGGTGGTGGGGGAGTATAAACTTTACCATTCTCCTTGGGAACCGCCTACAATGTGTGTAGCATGAACGATATCGAGATCTCTCGGTTGTTATGTTGACAATGAAAGTATACCGCTCAAAATATTATTCATCTCTATTTCAAAACCGAGCTCTGGCACCTCTACAAATCCCTGCTTCCCTTTGCGAAGGGCCTATCTATTTACTTTTATGTTGAGTCATTATCCTCTTATTAAAAAGCACCAGTTGGAGAGCACCGCTATCGTTTGTATGCATTACTATTAGTTTACATTGAGTATGACTGTGATTGGATCTCTTTTACCATGAATTACAATTTCCAGTCAGTCCTTGACCTTCAGAGGTGCTCTACATTTATGTTTTGCGGTCTTAGAAAGGGCTAGTGAGATACCATCTTGTTATATCATATTATGATTGTTTTGAGAAAGTGTTGTCATCCGAGATTTACTATTATTACTCGCTAGTTGATTATGCCATTGATATGAGTAAACATGAGACCTAAATGTTATTGTGAATATGGTTAGTTCATAATCTTTGCTGAAAATTTGAATGCTGGCTATACATATTTACAACAACAAGAGGAAACAGAGTTTGCAAAAGTTTTTCTTTATCACTTTTAGTTTGTCAACTGAATTGCTTGAGGACAAGCAAAGGTTTATGCTTGGGGGAGTTGATACGTCTCCAACGTATCTACTTTTCCAAACACTTTGGTCCTTGATTTGGACTCTAACTTGCATGATTTGAATGAAACTAACCCGGACTGACGTTGTTTTTAGCAGAATTGCCATGGTGTTATTTTTGTGCAGAAATAAAAATTCTCGGAATGACATGAAAATCAACGTAGAATATTTTTGGAATATATACAAAATACTGGCGAAAGAATCAAGGCCTGGGGGCCCACACCCTTTCCACGAGGGTGGGGGCGCACCCCCCAGCCTCGTGGGCCCCCTAGTGCTCCACCGACCTCAACTCCAACTCTGTATATTCACGTTTGGGGAGAAAAAAATAAAAGAAAAGGATTCATCATGTTTTATGATATGTAGCCGCCGCCAAGCCCTAATCTCTCTCAGGAGGGCTGATCGGGAGTCCGTTCGGGGCTCCGGAGAGGGGAATCTGTCGCCATCGTCATCATCAACCTTCCTCCATCACCAATTTCATGAAGCTAACCGCCGCGCGTGAGTAATTCCATCCTAGGCTTGCTGGACGGTGTTGGGTTGGATGAGATTTATCATGTAATCGAGTTAGTTTTGTTAGGGTTTGATCCCTAGTATCCATTATGTTCTGAGACCGACGTTGCTATTACTTTGCTATGCTTAATGCTTGTCACTAGGGCCCGAGTGCCATGATTTCAGATCTGAACCTATTATGTTTTCATGAATATAAGTGAGTTCTTGATCCTACCTTGCAAGTCTATAGTCACCTATTATGTGTTATGATCCGTTAACCCCGAAGTGACAATGCTTTGTTCGAGGAGTTCGAGTATTCACTAAGTTTTAATTCTTTGTTCCGATACTCTATTAAAAGGAGGCCTTAATATCCCTTAGTTTCGAATAGGACCTCGCTGCCATGGGAGGGTAGGACAAAAGATGTCATGCAAGTTCTTTTCCACAAGCACGTATGACTATATTCGGAATACATGCCTACATTATATTGATGAACTGGAGCTAGTTCTGTGTCACCCTAGGTTATAACTATTGCATGAGGAATCACATCCGACATAATTATGCATCACCAATCCAATGCCTATGAGATTTTCTAATATTGATCTTTTCTTAGTTACTTTTCCGTTGCCACTGTTACAATCACTACAAAACCAATACTATTACTTTTGCCACTGTTACCGTTACTTACATATTACTTAGGTACTAAATACTTTGCTGCAGATATTAAGTCTTTCAAGTGCGGTTGAATTGACAACTCAACTGTTAATAATTGAGAATATTCTTTGGCTCCCCTTGTGTTGAATCAATAAATTTGGGTTGAATACTCTACCCTCGAAAACTGGTGTGATCCCCTATACTTGTGGGTTATCAGGTAGTGTGAGCCGAGCAGGGGGGAGGGGATCAGGACCCCACTCCCCTCCCCGTACGAGTCCGAGACAGGAATGAGCCGGAGCAGGTGACGACGAGTCCGTCACATCCATGACCCCGCTATCTATCTTAGGTGCATGGCTTTGGGGTGTGTGCGGTGGGTGTGGAAATAGGATAACCGCATTGTGTCCTGTCAAAACCTAGCGCGCAGCAATGCGGTAGCGCGAGGCACCGAGGCCGAGCCGCATGTGTACTTTGCGTATAGGTGAATTTTGAACTTCTATATTGTTTCTAAGTTGTGTATTTTATTTAGATATGTACTTCATATGTTTTTGTATTTGAACTTCTTCTTGTTTTTTAGTGTTTATTTACTCATATGCCTTACTTCACTAATTAGAGTACTTGAACTTCTATTCTTTAATTTTTGAACCTGTTCTTTGTTTGTAAGTGCTTATTTGTGTATGTATTTTTCTTCCCTTGGTAGTGTACTTGACCTTCTGTTTGCCATCCATTTTTGGTTTTAAGGGATTCCAGCAGATTTGTTATTTGATCATATCTTTTTAAGATAGATTCATTGAAATGGTGCATCCATTTACAAATAGATGCATTTACTTTTTTAGTTCTTGGGGAGTAAAACTGTAATTACCCCGATGCTCCAACACCCACTATAGAGAGGCATTAACTGTCCATCTCCCTCGCCACCACCTGTCAGAAATCCTCCCCCCTGTCGCTCGATCTCTTCTCCCTCTCTGATGCTCCGCTGCCTTCATCGCCTCCAACCTCCCCTGACTTCTCCATCGCTGTCTCCTGCGCTCGTGAGTGGAGTAACTGATGCTCGCCCTGCTCCTATTTCTGCCCCATGCCCCTCTCTCCATCGCCCAGCCCGCTCTCTTCTCCTTCGAAACGAAGCCGCAACTGGCTGCGCAGTTCCCAGGTGTGCGTGGCCTCATGGGGGTGGAAGAACCGCCGCGGATTCATGCATCGGGGTCATTGGAGAGGTACAAATGCTACCTCCCCCCAATGCTTGCTCTTAGTACTCGCCAGATTTGACGAGCTCTCTATGTTTCCTCTTTGTGCTCTTGCATCTGCCTCCTCCCTTTTCTTCTGATGGTTGGATGTGAGATTAGGTAGGGTTATTTGTGCGTGTCGTGGGTGGATTCTATTCCCCCGTGGTCATTTTTTATCTCTGGGTGCTATTTCACCCGTCGTACTTGTGCGGATTTGGTTCCCCTTTTTGTAATTTCACGAGTGAGGTGCATGTAAGAAGGGTGTGGTGTGGTGGTTGTTGTTGGATCTGTTGTATCTAAATGCATTATTGTTATTGATTTCATATTCTAGATTGTTTCTGTCACATGCTAGTTAGTTTATGAGTACTGTTTTTGTTGTGCTCGCCTATATGTGCTACTGTACATCTTTCATGATTGTTGATGTGTTTTAGTTGTTTCATCCTAGGGTTTGATTTAGTTGGTTTTTGTATTTGTTGTATGATTTTCTACTTGCTAATTATATGCAATTTCTCCCATGTTTTTTCTATGCTGTTCTAGGGTTTGGAGTTCCATTCATGAAGGGGGTTGTGTTGTCATGCCTTGAAAACCTTCTCTAGGTATTTTAATGTATATGCATCTTGTATTTTAAATAGAAGTTTTCTTTTATATGTCTGGCCATATCTTCACTTGGTTGTCTTGTTGGACAGCCCATTCTTAAAAGTGTGAACTTATATCAAAGGTGATGTGTATGCATTTTACCCTTATTTTAAGTTAGTAGAGTGTTGCTTAATTTTTATTTGATGAATTGCTGGTGAACAATGTCACCAAGTGTTTTTGGACTTCCCAAATGTTTCATATTTATAGTGTATATCTTTGTTTTTTGTGACATTCTCATGGCATTGATAATTAGTTTCGCTATGAAATAGTATTTCTACTCATGCTACATCTTTTTTATGTGATACTTGCTTGGGTCACATAGTTGAACTTCTAGTTTTAATTATTGTTGTTTATAATGAAATTTGGTTGAACTTCCGTTCTATGCATTTGTTTTCCTGCTTTGTTATATATTGTTGAACTTCTAGACATTCATCAATATGTAGTACTCCCTTTGGTGTAGATTGTTATATCTTTAGTATGTAAATTGTAGATTGTTCATTGTTTTACTACTTTGTTAGGTATTGTTGAACTTCTGGATATTGGGCATTCATATAAAAGTAGAACTTCCTTTGGTGTAGGTTTGTGGATTAGAGCTCAGCTGCCTTTTTACTTCCATTTTTTGTAGTTGGTGATGAATTGGATAGTTCTGAAAAAATGCCTGCGATCAAGATGGAGCTTCAGAAGTTAATAATGATGCTCCAAGATCTGATGCGGCTAAAACACCTATTATTCCTTTGAATGTGATTGCTAAGATTGCTTCGAGCCTTGAGAAAAATATAAGCCTCAAGGATCTTGCTTCTGTAACTCTTGCTTCACCTAGTATGTGCAACTCCTTTTCTTTTTATTTTAAATTCTCGAGCCATGGTTTTTGAACTTGTTCCTGACTATTTTCCTTTTTGCCATGTTTTATGTGTTCTTGCAGATGTATCCAAAGAGGAGGAAGCTGTGAACACCATCAACAATGTTATATTTGGAGTTGGGTGTGGCGGAAAACACTGCTGCGGCCGAGCAGGGGACTCCATCAGTTGAAGGTTGTGATTCCGTTCCAGAGCCTTTGTGCTCTCTTCAGATGCCAGAGACGCAGTCCCAGTCTGTTGATGGCGCTGAACCTTTCACGCAAGCTAAGGATGTGCCCCTTTAGCTTCTTCTAGAGGATCAACGCAAGAGGAAGAAGCAAGAAGATTTTGACCAGAAGATGGCGGCCCGCCTTCAGAAAGCTTCTGGTGTTTATGAATCTGGTGATGTTGCTGAGCTCACTATGGGGACCCCGACTCATAAGCCGTGATCATCGAATGCACGTGTATAGTGATCCCAGAGATCAATGCTCATTGAACACACAGAAGCTGAATAACAATGGTATTACATCCATACATATTGTCTTACACAAATTATGACCATTATGGTCAAGTCTTATACATAGATAAAACCACAAGGGCTGAATACGTAAACTTAAGCAACGGAAATCTACGTCGATAAGTAGAACCCATGCCATCTGCCTTAACCCTATGGGCATTCTAACTAGGAAACGCCCTAGTTCGCACGTTCGTCGCCAAGGAACTCTTCCTCGAACTCCTTCTCTTCCGTTCCTGGCCAATTAAATAACCAGTGGCAAGCCAATGAGTACTTTGAATGTACTCGCAAGCAACCCATAATTGGAACAAGGCATAATAATGCAATGATATAGCACTAAGTAGGTAGTTTGTAGAAAGCTAGCTTTGAGTGCAATGACATGATCTATCAACCTGTAAAGTATGCATCATGAGAGTACAGATATCTGCATGAACAAGTTACAGATATCAACAAAACCATACTTGGACACCAATCCAACTTGATCATCGTGTCAAGTCATCTGACTTAACCGAAATAGTTCCATCCACACACACACGGAGTTTGTAAAAACTCCAGACATTGTTTAAGCAGCACCGCCCAACTGTCCTTGACCGTAGACATGACTATTCGAATAGTTTTACACTCTGCAGAGGTTGCACACTTTACCCACAAAAACCGGGGAACTTCCGTGTCATCCACATCCCGCGGTACCTCAAGTACCCGGAGTAAGTACCCAATCACTATCTTTCCCTAGAAGACACTAACATAGAGTCCACTCGATTGGTAGTAACTCCCTTGCACAACATTTCACATCTTTAAATTGTGGAGCCTCGTCCCATATTAATCACATACCACAAGCACGGGTTACCGACGGTGTCGGATTTCGGGTTCCAGCAGACCCTTGAGGTTCGAACACTGGGGTGCGCACGGAGATTTCTCCTCCTACCTCCCTGCACCCCTCCGCCATGCTAGGATCAAAGCTACAAAAAGAACAACACAAGGGACACAGGGTTTATACTGGTTCGGGCCACCATTGTGGTGTAATACCCTACTCCAGTGTGTGGTGTGGTGGATTGCCTCTTGGGCTGATTATTGTGGACAGTACAAGGAAGAACAGCCTCGCGAGGGTCTGTTCTTGGCTGGGGCGATGAACTGCTGGGAGAAGTTCATCCACCTTTCTCTATCTCTCTCTCTCATCTCTTTACCACCTCTCTACTTGTCGAGCCCTTGGAGGAGACTGAGCCGAACCCCCTTGCTATGCGGGTGGCTGGTCCTATTTATAGTGGCCCTGGTCCTCTCCCCAAATATTGAGCAGGAAGGGAGCCAACAATGGCGGGCTAATTTGAAGGGGGACAGCAAGTATCAACTATCCTGACAAAAGTAGTCTTCGCCTGCGCAAAGCTCTGGTGATGACACTGTCTTGGGCTCCACGGTGACCTCCGTCTCGTAGTCCTCCTAGTCTTGGTCTCGTTGCACCGAAACGGCAACCTTTGCCTAATGCCTCGGTACTCCGCGGCTGCGCTTGGCCCCTTTGCACCAAAGAGGAAAAGAGGGCGCTGCGTGGGCTGGCACCCGCCTGGCGCCCTGAGTCATCATGGCTTGCGTCACGGTCACCTCGCAAGGTACCCCGCCTTGATCTCTCCGCCTCCTCGCGAGCCAGCCTGACGAGGCCGTGCCTGAGGAAGCTCCGTGTCGTCCGCCCCGCGAGGCTTGGCCCCTCGCGAGGGTCTTGGGTTTGTGCTGGTGAAGATGGGCCGTGCTGGGCCCCCCTTTGAGCCACGCCGCAGGCAGGCAAGTCTGGGGACCCCCGTTCCCAGAACGCCGACAGTAGCCCCCGGGCCCAAGGCGCGCCCGGACTTGGCCGTGCAAGGAGGCGCAAGGGCAAGAGCGAAGTGCCGCGGTCCCTAACAGCCTGCAGACTTGGGCGCCGCATGGCAGTTGATTGGACGCGGGCGCCTTAGCAGCCGCATGAGTTGATAAGAGAGTGGCGTCCGCCTAGGCCCTTCTTCTTGCTTCCCCTGGTTGCCGTTCAGATCCCCTTTCCTACGCTTCTCCTCCCTTCCTCCGAAATCTCCAGATCTGCTCTGACCGTGCGACCCAGGAAGCCATGGCGCCTCGCCAGCCCCCGGCCGCGGCTTGGTACTCGTCTGCCCTGGACCCGCCGAACATGTCAGAGACGGGCCTTGCCCGGTTGCGCCGGATAGGGACGGCGCGAGGCGTCGACGGGGCGAAGGTGTTCAAGGCCGGCTCTGCCACCTCTGAGGGTCAGAGGAGCACCTTCTATCCACTCTTCGTAAGCGCCATTGTCGCTGGCCTGGTGCCTCCCTTCTCCGAGTTCTTCTTCTCTGTTCTCCGCCATTACAAGTTGCAGGCTCTGCATCTCCATCCCAACTCCGTCCTTCTCCTCGCGATCTTTGCTTATTATTGCGAGGCCCATGTTGGGGTGCAGCCCTCAGTGGCCTTGCTGCGCCACTACTTCTCCCTCTGGACTTTTCGCGGTCCTGCTTTCGCGTGCGCGAGCTTCATCGCGTACGGTGGCGCCATTGCCATCTTGAACTCTGGGAAGAGGATCGAGGGCTTCAGGAGCAAGTGGGTCTTGGTGGACGCTGAGCGCATCCACCCTCGGCTGATCTTGCCCACCGAGCAGCCTACGAGCTCCAGCGACTGGGGTCGAGCGGAGCTCACGGATCCCCGCGCGAAGATGGTGTTGGAGAAGATGGACGCGGATCTGAGGCCGGCCGACATGGCGGCGGCGAAGCTGACCGGCGCGTCGTTGCTGAGGGAGTTCCTGGAGCACCAGCTGGCTCCGCTTCAGCAGTACTCGCTTCCAATGTGGAGGCCCCGTCCGAGCCCCTCGGCCTGGGCCGACGGAGACTTGGCCGCGGTTCTCCAATCTCTGGTTGGGGGCAATGTGGCGAGGTTGGAGGGCGCTCCTACGCCCTTGTTCCTTCGCGACGACTGGGAGCGGGTAGTGAAGTCCATGCCCGTCTTCAACGGGGAAGGGCCCGTGCCCCTAGAGGCTCCCGAGGGACCGGTGGACGTGCCCTCCGGCGACTCCAGCGAAGAAGAGGAAGGAGGGGAGCGCGGAAAAGGGCCTGACTCCGAGGCGACTGACGGAGAGTCGAGGGCTCCCCTCCCCCGGTGCAGGTCCCGCGTTCTCCGCCTCTCTCCGAATGATGACGACGAGGATGATGACGAAGATGACGACGAGCAGGACGGCGGGAGCTCGCCCCCGATCCTGAAGAAGGACAGGACCGGGCTGATCTCCCGCGGGTCTCCCCCGGCCCCGAGGCGAACCGCAGGCGCACCTTCCGCCTCCAAGCTTCCCGAGGTTGACCCTTCCAGCCGGATTTTAGGCTTCAAATTTGGCCGGAGGCCGCTTGAGCTCACTGGCGGTGACCCGTAAGCGTTCGATTCTTGTCTTTATCTCTTGCTCTGCTTCTGAGGCTTGACGTTCGCATCTTTGGATAGGTTGGCGCCCGCAGCGAAGAAGTCAAAGGGGTCTCCTCAGGTTTCGTTCGTGACAGCGCCCCTGAAGGAAGGTGACCGCGATGCACAAGCTTCTCCCGCCCGGTCATCCTCGCGGGGCCTGACTGGGCCGACTGGGGCGAGCTCAGCCCCCACGGCCCAAGTGGCTCCCGAGGTGCTCCCGTCAACCGCCACTGCTACAGCTGTCGGGGCGCGACAGACTCCGCCTCAGGATGCTGCGGCCGTGCTACCGCCTTCTCCTCCTACTCCACCGGCTGCTATCTCCCCGACTCCTTCCGCCGTCCTGGACCGCGCTGTTGCTGAGCTGGACCGGCTGCGGCAGGATCTTCTCGGCGCCGACCCCCGCCTGGTGGCCGGGCGCTTGGAGCTGGTTTCTGGATGGGTTCGCTCCGACGCTTCGATTTGGGTGGCGCTAGTCCAGGCCTCGACGGTATGCCACAAGGAGAAGCAGGCCGTCCTTGAGGCAAAGGCTGCCCGCGATGCAGCCCTGGGAGAGGTTGTCGACGTCCCTGGTCACTGCAAGGTGCTAGAGGACGAGCTGCAGGGCCTGCGGGATCAGCTCGCGAAAGAGGTTCGCCTTCGCCAAGAGCAGGAATAGGACGTGAAGGCTCGCGAGGCGGTCGTCGAGGGCCGGGAGGCCAAGCTCAAGAAACGCCGCGACCGCCTAGGCACGCTGGAGCAGGAATTGGGGCCGAGGTAGGCCGAGCTGGACGGCAAGGCCCTGGTCCTCGCCGAAGACCGCGCGGCCTTCACGGAGCTGGAGGCGAAGGCTCGCTCCTCGCTGAGGACGCTTTATGACAGCGGCCTGGAGAGCCTGCTGGCCGGCATCGAGGACGGCCCTGCCAAGCTGCTTCCCTTCTTGGTCCACGCTCTTGAAGATGTCGCCCTTGGCCTTGGCTCCACGGCCGAGGCCGAGGCGCGCGTTTTGTCTTCTGCAACACTGACGCGGGTTCTCACCCACATCCACCTTCGCGATCCCGGGTTCGACCTTGACAACCTGCTGGAGCCCGTGAGCGGCCAGCGTGCGGCGGCTGCTGCCGAGGCCATGAAGGGTCGCGCAGAGGCTCTGCTGGGGAAGTTCCGGGCCTTCAGCACAAAGCCGGAGCAAGGCTCCGTCGACCCCACTTCTTCGTGAGGCGAGCCCACGCCGCGCCGCTCCCCCGCCGTCAAGTGACTCCATCGTGGCTCCTGCCCTACTTTTGATTCCTGCACACGTATCATGCCTCGGGGAGGCGTTTAAACTTGCGCCTGATACTGGGATAACAGTGTGGACTGTAATATTTGCTTTCGAATTCCTTTGCAATTTGTGCTTTTCCTTCCTACTTGCTTACGTTCTACGCCGGCAGAGCCCAGCCCCGCGCGTACCTCACCCAGCAATAGCCCCGACCGGAAACCAGGACGGGACCAACGAGTGAGGGGCTACGTGACAAGTTAGGCTCCTGAGTCACGATGCTCAGGAGTCCCCCATGACGCTCAAACGGCCTTCATACCTTGGCTCCGCTCGGGGAGAGGCGCGCGACGAACCAGGCCCGTGGGGACCTAGCTGGGCGGCGTGCGTCTGGGTGTGACCCTGGCGCAGCCCCCGTGCCTAGCCCCCTCGCGCGGCACTCCCGAGGGGAGGCGTTGCGATGAGGCTAGACACTGAACACTGGGCTCCCTGAGGTTGATGCGGCCCGGAGGCCACCCTCAGTTGTTTATCACCAGCACGGAGCATAGCGCTACCGTATGAGTACGGGCATAGCCGCTCCTCGGCAGTGTCATCAGCCAGCGCGGAGCATGGTGCTTCCACTGGTGCGTGGGAGGGGCCCCCTCCGGGAGGAGCCCCCGGGGCGTGTACAGCCCCGCCCTGACACGTGGCTGGCACGGTAGGGCTTGGTGAGGTGTATCTGGGCACCCGTGAGCCAGCGCGGGACTCACGGGGCCCTACCTCTAGGCGGGTTGCGCCCGACACTGGGCCTTATCTTGTGTTGTGTCCCTGCATGTTCGGTTAGATTCCTGCACTCTACGTCCTCGGGTCCTGGCCCTTGAGCTGGTCTCAGCCGTTGCTGGTATGCCAGGTCGTGATGCCGTGGTCAAGGCCAGAGGGTGAGGGCTGGAGAGCCAGTAAGAGCCCTGAGTCGCGATGCTCAGGTACCCCCCTTTAACATGCAAGTGGTCAGCATGGAGAAAAGGAGGCGCCGCGGGCCGGCATCAAATAATCAAGCATGGCAGTTCTAACGCATAACCGGAAATGAGCACAAATGGGGTACATGCCGCTGAGCCTGGCCCGAGCGGCTTGGGGATCATGCAGCCCGAGGGGCGCCCCCAACAAGGTAAGCTAACGACGCGAAATAAAAAGGGATATACGCCGCAGGGACAGACCCACACGGCCTGGGAATAATGCAGCCCTGGGGGCGCTCCCAGCTGGAAGTGAAACTTGAAAGATGTCACCTGATGACGCTGAAGACGAAGGGGTGTTGGTGTAGCCGGCTTGATGGGCTGCGGGTGCCGATCCTCATGAGCCCCCAGGCCCAGGGGCCTCGGGAGGCTCCGGAGGCGCTGGCGGTTCCTCGCGGGCCATCTTCATCTCCGCCAGGGCTGCGGAGCACCTGGCCTCTTGCGCCTCCGCGACGTCCTTCATGAGGCGCTGGTACGCGTCAGCCGCGCTTGGCAAGCCGTAAGGCATGCGAACGTAGCTGTGGGGTGGACCTCCGCAGCGCCCCACTCGCGAGGGCCAGAGGCACTCCAGGGAGGCGACTTGGTTGAGCCTTGGTACGTCGACGCAGATGCGCAGCCCACCATCCTCGCCTGGATGGGGAGCCATTGCTGGTAGGCGGCGGGCGCCTCTCATCACTCTGGACGCCTGTAGCTCCTAAATGGCCTTGCTGACGAACTCCTGTGGGTCTGGATCTCCTTGCCTTGCTCGTTCTTGAGGGAAACGTGCTCTGAAACACGCCTCCATGTGGTGCCCCAGCGCCTCCCTCGTGACCCTTGCTAGGTCGGTGGCCCTCCAGGGGAGAGCCCCCGAGCCCTGCCTGAGGAGGGCGCCGGGCGCGCTTTCCTATGCGACAAAAGGAGGTTCCCCCTGGGCAGGCACGGGCCCAGAGGGGCCTAATTCCTGAGGGGCCAGGCCGAACGATGTCTTCTTCTTCTTGGGGGCGGCCTCGGGAAGCATGCTGCTTCCGCGATCTGGGTCCTCCAGTGATGCGGCCTGAAAGGCTCGCCCCAGGGAACACACTGCGTCCTTCTCTTCACAGGGCACCGTGATGACTCCGACGCTCCCTGGCATCTTGAGGACGTTATAGCCGTGGTGAGTCACGGCCATGAACTTGGCCAGCGCCGGGTACCCGAGGATGGCGTTGTACGGCAGGCGGATGTGAGAGACGTCGTAGTCGATGAGCTTGGTGCGGTAGTTGTCGCGCGCCCCGAAGGTGACGGGGAGGCGGACCTGCCCGATCGGGACTGTAGAGCCGTCGGTGATACCGGAGAAGGGCTTGGTTGGCTGAAGCTGGCTGTAAGGCACTGGGAGGTTGTTGAACGTCTCCACGGACAGGACGTTGAGCGCTGCTCCGCCATCGATGAGGGTCTTGGTGACCACCATGTTGTTGATGATTGGGGAACAAAGCATCAGGAGGACTCCGGCTGTAGCCGCACACTTGAGTTGATCTGCTGAGCTGAAGGTGATGGCACACGCCGACCACCTGAGAGGGCGCGTGGCTTCGAGCCTAGGGAGGGTTGCATTCACTTCGCGGGCGAACTGCTTCGAGCCTGGAAGCCCCCAGCCTCCTCGTCCTGGCGGCGGTCCTCGTTTCTCCTTGGCTGCGGCGGCAGCGGTGGGAGGCCTGCGTTGCCTTGTGGGCGATCCTCCCGAGGCTGATCCCTCCAGCCTTCCTCGCGAGGTGGGTCTTGCCAGCGATCCTCGCGAGGTTGGTCGCGCCATCCCTGGCGCGGGCCACGGTCTTCCCAGCGCCCTGTGTTCCTTCCTCCTCCTCGGCCGTATCCCCAGTCACCACGGTCAGGGCGACGGCCGATCCTTCCTTCACGCACGGCTTGGAGTTCTTGGCATTCGCTGGTGTTGTGGGTGTGGAGGTCATGGTACACGCAGTACCGGCTGCCCTTAGGGGGTTCGGGCTGATCTCTGCCCCGCTTGGTGTCTGGTTCTGCCGCCAGCACGGCAGCCCCCTTGCACTTCACTTCCTTGGCCTTGAGCTTCTTCTCTTCCAGGTCTGCAGCAGGCAGCTCAAGGAGGGAGAGACGCCCTTCCTCAGCCCTGGCGCACTTGTTCGCCAAGTTGAACAGCTCCAAAGAAGTGCACAGGTCTTCATGCATCACCAGCTCCTCCTTCATCTTGACGTCGCGCACGCCGTCGGAGAAGGCTGAGATGATGGCCTCTTCAGTCACCTTGGGAATCTTGAGGCGTGCGTTGTTGAAGCGCTGGATGTACTTCTGCAGGGTCTCCCCGGGTTGTTGCTTGATGCAGTGCATGTCGCTCACGGCGGGTGGCCGGTCGCGAGTACCTTGGAAGTTGGCGATGAAGCGGGTGCGCATCTCTTCCCAGGTGGAGATTGTACCTGGAGCCAGGTTCAGGAGCCAGGTGCGGGCCCCGTCCTTGAGCGCCATGGGAAACCAGTTCGCCATGACCTTCTCGTCTCCATTGGCAGCTTCGATGCCCAGTTCGTAGAGCTGGAGGAACTCCGCAGGGTCGGCCGTGCCGTCGTAGCGAGGAGGCAGGTCCGGCTTGAACTTGCCCGGCCACGCGACACTGGGTGATGGAGAGCCTGGTCCTTCATGTCCCCACGCGCCGGAGCAGGAGGATGGTCGCGACGTGCTGGAGCAGGGAGTGCCCGGGCAGCTTCTGGCGGGCGAGGGACTTCTTGGCAGCTCTGCTCTTGCCGCGTTGGCACCTGACGGAGCGGGTTTCGCCCAGGGGCCACGCGTCTTGGAGCCATGGCGTCTTCTTGAGGAGGAGGGGGCCGGGGTGCCGCCGGAGCCTTGTCGCCCGCGCGGAGCGGGGTGCGATGCAGCGGAGCGGACGGCGTGGGGGAGCCTCCTGCGGCGCGGACAAGTTCGGCGACGCGGTCGAGCCATTCTTCATAGACGTCGTCAATGGGACGGTAGAGCAGGAGCTCGTTTGCCGCTATGTGTGCAGCCCGAGCCTCCATGGGTGCGCGAAGCGCGCGGGACGAAGATCCAGCCGGGGCGAGTGAGGGATTCGCCGTGCGGCCGTCTTGGCACATGGATGGATGCTGAGACGATGCTTGCTGCTCGTCCCCCGCCGGGCCGGTGGCGGCGTTGACGGCGGGCGACGGGGAGCGGCGACGACGCCCGCCGACAGGGGCTGTTTGGGCGACGCGGGAAGCGAGGGCAGCCCGGCGCTCCGCGCGGGCCCGACGTGCGTCAGACATGGGCGTGATGGTCGGAGGAGAACAGAGTGGTGGAAGACGAATTCCGGCGCACCCCCTACCTGGCGCGCCAAATGTCGGATATCGGGTTCCGGCAGACCCTTGAGGTTCTAACACTGGGGTGCGCGCGGAGATTTCGGCTCCTACCTCCCTGCACCCCTCCGCCCCGCTAGGATCAAAGCTACGAAAAGAACAACACGAGGGACATAGGGTTTATACTGGTTCGGGCCACCGTTGTGGTGTAATACCCTACTCCAGTGTGTGGTGTGGTGGATTGCCTCTTGGGCTGATGATTGTGGACAGTACAAGGAAGAACAGCCTCGCAAGGGTCTGTTCTTGGCTGGGGCGTTGAACTGCTGGGAGAAGTTCAGCCACCTTTCTCTCTCTCTCTCTCTCTCTCTGTCTTTACCACCTCTCTACTTGTCGAGCCCTTGGAGTAGACTGGGCCAAACCCCCTTGCTACGCGGGTGGCTGGTCCTATTTATAGTGGCCCGGGTCCTCTCCCCAAATATTGAGTGGGAAGGGAGCCAACAATGGCGGGCTAATTTGAAGGGGGACAGCAAGTATCAACTATCCTGACAAAAGTAGTCTTCGCCTGCTCAAAGCTCTGGTGATGATGCCGTCTTGGGCTCCACGGTGACCTCCATCTCGTAGTCCTCCTGGTCTTGGTCTCGTTGCACCGAAACGGCAACCTTTGCCTAATGCCTCGGTACTCCGCGGCTGCGCTTGCCCCCTTTGCAGGAAAAGAGGATGCTGCGCGGGCTGGCACCCGCCTGGCGCCCTGAATCGTCATGGCTTGCGTTATGGGCACCTCGCGAGGTACCCCGCCTTGATCTCTCTACCTCCTCGAGAGCCAGCCTCATGAGGCCGTGCCTGAGGAAGCTCCGTGTCGTCTGCCCCGCGAGGCTTGGCCCCTCGCGAGGGTCTTGGGTTTGTGCTGGTGAAGATGGGTCGTGCTGGGCCTCCCTTTGAGCCATGCCACAGGCCGCAGGCAGGCAAGTCTGGGGACCCCCGTTCCCAGAACGCCGACAGACGGTGTGTCCGGTGCGCTATAAAAACAGTCATGGCCGCCCTACCTGCCACGGCCCCTTCCCGAGAGTGACCTCATGTCACCTCCGTCACTAGTAATGTGGGCACCATGGTAGTATCGACCTAGGTAATCAATAATGCCCTTTCCCATATAAGGGTAGAGTGGTTGCGCATGTAAGATTGCACAGTCGACAAATCTTAAATCTAATCCGTTTTCGAAAACACTACCAAACAACTTGCTCTGGTACACCACTTCTTTATCAAGTGGTAACCTACCTCACCATCTCCCTTGGGCATTAGTGGCACCCAACGGGGTTTTTGAAAAGTCCTTGAAAACAACTTGGTTTCCTTCACCATGCATATACCCATCCCATTTGCGTAGCAACTACTTAGCGTCCTAACTACACCCACTCACATACTCCTCATAGAAAGGTAGGGTCATGCATCATGCAAGTGTCAACGAGAAAAGCAACGGAGGCAAACCACCTCAAGTGGTCACCACATTATCATGACTTCGATGCAAGGAATAAAAGTGCCATATGACATGCACAAAAAGGGTTTCTTAGACATGGTCAAAGGGTTGCTTGCTTGGCTCAGCAAAGTCTTCTGGGTCTTCAAAGTCTTCTGGTCCAATTCCTTCGTCAGCAACACAATCTATGGTCGCAAAATAATAACGAGAAAAATAAGGCAATAGTAAAACAGAAAAACCAAAGTGCTCAAAAAATGTCAACTTATTTTTGTAAAATACTAGGAGGAAAACTAAGAAGGGAAAAATTATTTGTTTTGGATTTGGTGTTAGAGGGATAGAGTAGTGGATTTTCAAGAAGAGATTTTATTACTCAAATTTGAATTTAAATTTGAATAGTACATAAAAGTTTGATGGATATTTATGAAAGATACACCATTAAATAGGTGGGATTTTTAGAAGAATATAGGAGTTGGGATTATTTCATTTGGATTGTTATTTAATCCCTTGGAATTTTTGCAAGTTTCTAAGAAAAAGAAAAGAAGAAGTAGCACTGTGCAACTAGGCCTATTCGGCCACAATGCAGTAGGCCTAGGGGGAATCCAGCCCGAGCGAGGCTGCCACATCGAAGGCATATTTGGGAAATACGCCTCCAGCCGATATAGCGAACCGGTGTGCGCATGCATTTGTTTAGAAAACCTGACGTGTGGGACCCACACGTTAGGACGTGAGGTTGACGGACGGGCCCCATGGCCGTCGTCGTCAACCTCATGCCAGAGAGGGCGGCGAGCTCACCGGCACCACTGTGGTCGATGGCAAGGCGATCTGAGGGCACCAAACTGCTCAGGACGGAGTCACCGTTCTAGTGGAGGTGGATTTGGTCGCTGGTGGCAGGCGTTCGCCGGCGATCAGGAAGCAGGCGGCAGAGCTTGGGAGGTGCTTGCCCCGGTCGATTCTAGCTGAAATAGAGAGGGGAAACAAAGGGGAAATGGTCAGGGAGGTGTGGCAGTTCCAGATCGAGAGATAGAAGAGCCAGAGAGAGCCTATACCCCGAGATCGACGGCGACCCGAGGCGGCGGAGCTCAAGCTCGATCTCGAGATCGGGCGCTTCTGGAGATGAACTAGGGGTGCAGGGGGCCTATTTCGAGTGGGAGAGGATGAGTGGTGGCGAGAGGAGGGCTCGACGATTCCTTATATAGGCAAGTGGCGGTCCACCATGGGCTTGTGCACCGGGGAGCTCGTGCTCGTCGCTACGGGCCTCGGGAGGGTGCTGGACCGAGTCTAGGGAATTTTTGAGGGTGGACTATGCCCAGGGGGAGAAGAGAGGGTGCAGGGAACACAGTGGAGCGGGTCGCCGTCGCAGCCAGTGACTGGCGTGCTCGGGCGGTGCTTTATCCGCACATGAGGAGAGCCGGAGAGGGACAGAGAGGGGCCGACAGTGTAGTGTGCTGCGAACATCGAGGTGCATTGTGTGGCATGCTGGGAAGGCCCGAGGTGGACGACGTCATTGGGCAGAGGCAGCTACAGTGCGGGAGCGCAGTATAGCGCGCTCCAGAGCGCCCCAATGGCCGGCATGGCTATTCTATGCAATGTGGCCGCGGCCAAAAGTTTCTGGTAGCTCTAGGGGAGGTAAAGAAGTGGGCTATGTCTTTGGATGCCCTAGGTGGCTAGTAGGATAAGAGAGAGGTAGAAGTAGAGGGAGAGAGGGGCTGTCCAGGGAGGTAAATGGGGGTATTTTACCCCTCAATCATTGAGCAATGTCCAGGGGAGAGTTACTGGAGGTAGGAGGGGACTAGGAAGGACTGTGGTAAAAAGTTGAGCCCATGGAGATTAGTGGAAGAGGTCAAAGTAATGTTTTTTCAATATTTGCATAAGGTGTTTGATGTTGGTTTGGGCTAACAAGTGGATTATATTTGGCATGAGACTTAACAGTATCAAATGCCATAAGAAAATGAGCTTGATCACTAAATTTGAGCTCATTTGAGGAAAGTTGACAATGCAATTCTTGTAAACCCTAGAAATCAATAGAAATGGGTTTCTCAAGATCTAGTCACGAAAAACTATTCTCCTTGATGCACCACCTGGTGTAGTGTCATAATTTTGATATGTAAGCATGCCCACAAAAATTTAGGTAAAAGGAGAAAGTTGGCAATGTAGAGTTGTTAATACTTGGATCTGGACAGAGATGGTTTGGGGCACTTTTGTGAACCAAAACTATTTTGATTGATGTGAGACTTTGAAAGATCATCACATTATGCATATGTGACTTGCTAGAATTTTTCTGGATTTATTTGAAAATATATCTTGTAGAAATATTTCAAATACTTGAAATGGACAGAAATGGTTTTGGAGGGCTTTCCCAATATTTTGAAGATGACCATGTGTTGAAACTCTTATATATCGGCAATATATGTCCTATGAGTTTCCCTAAATTTTCTAAAACATTTTTTGAAGCAGTTAGATAATTTAAACCTATTAAAGACCATTTCTGGCCCTAAGAAAAAGCCTTTAAATAAAATAGGAAAATAACTTTTAAAATTATATTTTTGTGGTTTATGGGAGTCCTATGCCTATTGGGAGTCAAATATACTCTTTGAAATATTTTTCATTCCCCAAATCAAGTACTTGTAGTGCAAACCTCAATTCAGGAGTTTTTGGAAAACTAATTTTAGAAAATACTTTTTGGCCAAATTATGTTTGTAAGAAAATACTATATTGCACTATACACATGGCATCATCATTGGGCAGATGTTTGGAGAAAAGGGATGAAGTATATAGGGTGGATTTGTGTTGACTTTAAAGAGCACCTGAAAAAGACAGAGAGAAAACCAACTCCAAATAAAAGCCAAATAATGCAAAAGTTTTTTTGCCAAACCAAACTTTATCATGATTTATTAGCTTAAGTGTTGTGGCATGAAAATCAGGGTGTGACATAACTACCCCCCTTACAAGAATCTCGTCCCCGAGATTCCCAAACTAGGTGTGGAAAGGAATACGAAAACTGGATCTGGGGTAGTATTCACGTCCTCATATTTCTTGGGCTTCCGAGTGGTGCTCCATTGAACCTTGAAGTACTCGATGGCGTGGCTTCGTGTATGACGTCCTGCTTGATCCAGATTGCAATTGGGGTCTCTCACGTAGGTCATATTGCGCTGGAGGTCGATGGCTCGGTGATCGATGTCCTTGTAGAGACTGGACTAGTTAGGAAGTTGGAAATATTTTTGGAGTGATGTCGTGTCGAAAAATGTTGTGCACAGTGGGTGACTCAGGAGGTAACTCTAGCTAGTAGCCATCTATTCTTCTTCTTGAAGTGATCTTGGAGAGGGCCGATAAATCTTGGTGTGAGCTTCCCTTTGACATGGAAATGCTTGGTTCCTTTGAGAGAAGAGGTTTGAAGAGACACATGGTCTTCGACGAGGAAGTTCACTTCTTGACAATGGTGGTTGGTATAGTTCTTCTTCGTTGATATGATGGTCTGCAAATGTCTTATGACTTTTGGCTCTTCTTCCGTCTTCAGGTAAACAAGTATGTGATCAAATAATGATGACACCCAACTTGTCCAAGTATTCTATGAAGACTCTGTTCATGGGTTATATAAGGTAGGTTGGGGTATTGGTGGTGGTAACGGTTGTGTACTGGCCAAGATTTTCTTAACCTAGAGCCAAAGCCCATGGTCATGATCCGACCATGTTGTGTCTTGGTAGGGTTTAAGGGTTTCAAGGATTCTAGTGTGTGGGTGAACACTTATCATCTTATCCTTAAGCACGGTTCGTGAGATGCCAATTGTTCTATCTAGCCTTTCAAACAATTCACATCATCTCACCTATAGCATCATCTTTATTAGGTCAACTCCAACCATCACTCATGCTATTGATATCCTCATGACTCCCAAGGGGAGGTATAGCAAAATCATACGTGCAGACTATCCCTAAACTCATATGCATGTCTATCCCTATGTAAAAATCCATGGGTAGAGCATGCAAGCTGCTATGCTTGAATTAAACATCACAATCCAAGTGCTCAGCCTATTCTTCCAAGGTCTATCCTAAGGAAACACGTCGTATGCCACTCCAAGATCTAGTTTCCTGTCCTATGAATCAACTCCAAAAGCCCATTTACTACATAATTCATTAATTCTACAAATCCAATGTCTATGGTGTTCCACATGATCTTCTAATGTCATATAATCCCCAAATACTTGAAAGGGCTACCTTACTATAGTCAGTCCACCAATTTCCATTATCATGTTCAAGTAAACTCCAAGGTCAAGCTTATATAGAACCCTAAATCAACTCTGACAGTTAATCCAATCTCCTTGTTTATCGTCCACCGAGAAACATGGTATCATGATCAAGATCATCAGTCTAAAACCAATTTACTTTGAACCATGTAGACTTACTCACCACCTATACTCCACTAGGATCACCTATTTAAATCCAAATCTCATGTCCAACAAGAATTTCTACAGTTTCCCCCAAGTCATTTTCGTAATATCAAATATCTCCTATCAATATCCCCTAGCTAAGACAAATCCCTATTCCTCCAAGAATTCCAGCTTGCGATCAAAATTTTCCTACTAAATCCAGTTTACTTAGGGGTAATGAAAGCTATGCTAATCTATAATCATGATCCCTCCAAGTTCATCTACGAACATGAAAACCTCATAGTCCACCAAATATTCTCATATAATTCCTCAAAGTCATTGATATAAACTCTTCTAGTCATTTGTCCTCTATTCCTATATCCTCAAACTGGTCTTCCCTATGGCATCATCAGTTCTTGTGCTCTATTAGGATGATAATGTGCCCATTCACTATGTCCACTAGTTCCATAATGATCCTAGTGATGTGCAAGGTTTATGGAGGCTTAACTGATTCTCTTGCAATTCTATGTGTTAATTACATGGTGAAGGACTCGAGCTGGGGTATCTCGTGTAGTCTTGAAGGGTCTAGGAATGGGTTTCTAGTCTGGAGGGTTAAACATAACTCTACGGGGTTTCACTGGGTCGAGGAAGGTGTAGAAAAAAGTCTTCAGTGCTAGTTGGTCGCCGAAGTAGAATCCTTGGCGCATCTTGTCTTGCTGCCCTTTAGTTGAGGAGAGAGATGAGAGGGAAAAGTAGCATAGAGGAGAGGAATGACTAAAGGGGGTTTTATGGTGCAAGTGTAAACAAACAAGTTCCATAAAGGCCACACACAATTCCATTAATACATGATAGGTGACACAGTCACGTACAAGCTGCCTAGGAAAAATGTGAGAGTTATATCAAAACACAAACAAATAAAAAAACAAGCAACACAGATCGTGGTTCCATTCGAACAATCACACGGACTCGATTGCGCATAGGGCGTACACGACTCATCCCACCCTAGGGGTTCTTGGACTCGCTAGTCGTGCTTGCTTTATTACTCAGAGAGAAGGACGTTGGGTCTTCAGTCTCTGGGTTCCCCTTGTGGTGCCAATGGGTATGCGACAATCGGCTGCCTGTTGGGACACATCCTTTTAATATGCCCAGCTCACCACACCCATGGCATGTGATGGAAGCAAAAAAGTTGTTATTCAGTCTTGGGTTACATCGTCGGGGGCCTGATGATGACCAACTACGAGGTGGATATGGAAATCCATTCCTATGCCTCCTACATGGGGTTTGGTTGCGGGATTTCTGAAGTTGCTCGATTTGTTGCTCCTGATTGGCAATGTAGGCTTGTAAGGCAATGATTTGCTATTTTTGCTCGACCACCTTCTTGTTCTCGAGGTAGTGGAGGTGCAGAAGTGAAGGGAGGTCTTGGCGAGCTTTGAGGAATGCTTCAGTAAGGTGATGTAGAAGGTAGTCTCCTGCATTGACGAAACGGATCTGGTACTTGAGAGTTGGATCCTCATCTTCTGGGGTCATCGTCACTTGAGTTGGGGCTCCAAATCCTTTGTTGCCAGGTAGGTAGCGGGTGGCGTGTTCTTCCTTCATTTCTGGAAGGAGGTCTCGAAGATGGAGGAGCGCTTCATATGCCACTTGCTGAATGTCCAGGTTTCTTGTTAGCATGGGTTGTCCAATGAAGAACCACCCCTGGGGTGAGGTCTTGGCAGGCACAGAAACCTTGGTGTAGAACTCCTTCTCGAACACATCATTTTCCAGTTCTTGTAGGGTGTACATGGGTAGCAAGGGATAATGGCATTGTTGGAGGCAATCTCTTAGGAGTGATGGAAATCCCGTCGTAAGAAGTCTCAAAGGGGTGACAGCCATCCACAAAAGTTGAATAGGGGAGATCAATACGGAAATTATCCCTTAGGTATGGGAAATCTCAGAAAACAGGCGAGGTATAGATGGTTTTTAAATTTTGTTTTACCCTAACTAACGACCATGCTAACTAAGGCTTCCTACAGTCAGGATGGTTCTGATACTAGCTCTGTGGGGACCCCGACTCACAAGTCGTGATCACCGAATGCACGTGTACAGTGATCCCATAGATCAATGCTCACTGAACACATAGAAGCTGAATAACAAGAGTCTTGCATCCATACATACCGTCTTACCCAAATTATGACCATTATGGTCAAGTCTTACATAGATAAATCTACAAGGGATGAATACCAAATAAACTTAAGAAGCCGAAATATTCGTCGATAAGTAGAAACCATGCCATCTTCCTTAACCCTACAGCCATTCTGACTAGGAAACATCCTAGTTCACACATTCTTCGCCAAGGAACTCTTCCTCGAACTCCTGCTCTTCCATGCCTGGCCAATTAAATAACCAGTGGCAAGCCAATGAGTACTTTGAATGTACTCACAAGCAACTCATGATTGTAACAAGGCACAATAATGCAATGATATAGCACTAAGTAGGTAGTTTGCAAAAAGCTAGTTTTGAGTGCAATGACATGATCTATCAACCTGTAAAGTATGCATCATGAGAGTACAGATATCTGCATGAACAAGTTACAGATATCAACAAAAGCATAGTTGGACACCAATCCAACTTGATCATCGTGTCAAGTCATCTGACTTAACCCAAATAGTTCCATCAACACACACATAAGCGGTTTGTAAAAACTCTGGACATAGTTTAAGAAGCACCGCCCAACTGTCCTTGACCGTGGACATGGCTATTTGAATATTTTTACACTCTGCAGAGGTTGCACACTTTACCCACAAGAACCGAAGAACTTCTGTGTCATCCACATGCCACGGTACCTCAAGTACCCAGGGTAAGCACCCGATCACTATCTTTCCCTAGACGACACTAACATAGATTCCACTCGATTGGTAGTAACCCCCTTGCCCAACATTTCACATATTAAAATTGTGGAGTCTCGCTCCCATATTCATCACATACCACAAGCACGGGGTGCCAATGGTGTGTCCGGTGCCCTGTAAAAACAGTCATAGCCGCCCTACCTGGCACGACCCGTCCCGAGAGTGACCTCATGTCACCTCACTAGTAATGTGGGCACCATGTTAGTATCGACCTAGATAATCAATAATGCCCTTTCCCATATAAGGGTAGAGTGGCTATGCATGTAAGGTTGGGACAGTCGACAAATCTTAAATTTAATCCATTTTCGAAAACACTCCCACACAACTTGCTCCGATACACCACATATTTATCAAGTAGGAACCTAGCTCACCATCTCCCTCGGGCATTAGTGGCACCCGACGGGGTTTTTGAAAAGTCCTTGAAAACAACTTGGTTTCCTTCACCATGCATATTCCCATCCCATTTGCGTAGTAACTACTTAGCATCCTAACTACACCCACTCGCATAACACTCATAGAAAGGTAGGGTCATGCATCATGAAAGTGTCAACGAGAAAAGCAACGGAGGCAAACAACCTCAAGTGGTCACCACATTATCATGACTTCGATGCAAGCAATAAAAGTGTCATATGACATGCACAAAAGGGTTTGTTAGACATGGTCAAAGGTCTGCTTGCCTGGCTCAGCAAAGTCTTCAAAGTCTTCTGGTCCAATTCCTTTGTCAGCAACGCAATCTATCATCGCAAAATAATAACACGAAAAATAAGGCAATAGTAAAACAGATAAACAAAAGTGCTCAGAAAAATTTCAACTTATTTTTGTAAAATACTAGGAGGAAAACTAAGACGGGCAAAATTCTTAGTTTTGGATTTGGAGTTACAGGGACAGAGTAGTGGATTTTCAAACTGAGATTTTATTGTTCAAATTTGAATTTAAATTTGAATAGTACATAAAAGTTTGATTGATATTTATGAAATATACACCATTAAATAGGTAGGATTTTTAGAAGAATATAGGAGTTGGAATTATTTCATTTGGATTATGATTTAATCCCCTGGAATTTCTGCAAGTTTCTGAGAAAAAGAAAAGAAGAAGTAGCACTGTGCAACTTGGCCTATTCGGCCACAATGCAGCAGACCCAGGGGGAATCCAGCCTGCGCGAGGCTGCCACGTTGAAGGAGTATTTGGGAAATACACCTCCAGTACGCGCATGCGTGTGTTTTAAACCCGAGGTGTGGGACCCACACATCAAGACGTGAGGGTGACGGACGGGCCCCATGGCCGTCATCGTCAACCTCAGGCTAGAGAGAGGGCGGCGAGCTCACCGGCACTGCTGTGGTCGATGGCGAGGCAATCTGAGGGCACCGAAGTGCTCCAGACGGAGTCGCCGTTCGGGTGGAGGTGGATTTGATCGCCGGGGTGTAGGGGTTCGCCGGCGATGAGGAAGCCGGCGGCAGAGCTTCGGGAGGTGCTTGCCCCGGCCGATTCCAGCTGCAATAGAGAGGGGAAACAGAGGGGAAATGGCCAGGGAGGTGTGGCGATTCCAGATCGAGAGATACAAGAGGCAGAGAGAGCCTTTACCCCAAGATTGACGGCAACCCAAGGCGGTGGAGTTTGAGGTCGATCTCGAGCTCGGGCGCTTCTGGAGATGAACTGGGGATGCTGGGGGCCTATTTGGAGACGGAGAGGACGAGTGGTGGTGAGAGGAGGGCCCGACGATTCCTTATATAGGCGAGCGGCGGTCCACCATGGTCTCATGCGCCGGTGAGCTGGTGCTCATCGCTACGGGCCTCGAGAAATTGCTACGCCGAGTCTAGGGCGTTTGTGGGGGTGGACTATGCCCAGTTGGAGAAGAGAGGGAGCGGGGAATGAGGCAGAGCGGGCCCCGTTGCGGCCAGCGACGGGCGCGCTCGGGCGGCGCTCTATCTGCATGCAAGGAGAACCGGAGAGGGAGAGAGAGAGGAGGGGGCGAAAGCGTGGCATGCTGCGAACATCAAGGTGAATCATATGGCGCGCTGGGAAGGCCCGAGCTGGCTAGAGTCGTCGGGCAGAGGCGGCTACAGTGTGGGATCGCACTATAGCGCGCTCCAGAGCGCCCCAATGGCCAGCATGTCCATTTTCTATGCAATGTGGGCGTGGCCAAAAGTGTCTGGTAGCTCTAGGGAGAAGTAAAGAAGTGGGCTATGGCCTTGGATGCCCTGGGTGGCCAGTAGGAGAAGAGAGAGGTAGAAGAAAGGGAGAGACGGGTTGTCCAGGGAGGTAAATGGGGGTATTTTACCCCTCAATCATTGAGCAATGGCCAGGGGAGAATTACTGCAGGTAGGAGGGGGCTAGGAGGGCCTGTGGTAAAAAGTTGAGCCCATGGAGATTAGTGCAAGAGGTCAAAGTAATGTTTTTGGAAAAATTGCAGAAGGTGTTTGATGTTGGTTTGGGCTAACAAATGGATTCCATTTGGCATGAGACTTAACAGGATCAAATGGCATAAGAAAATGAGCCTGATCACCAACTTTGAGCTCATTTGAGGAAAGTTGACAATGCATTTCTTGTAAACCCTAGAAATCAACAGAAATTGGTTTTTCAAGATCTAGTCATGCAAAACTATTCTCCTTGATGCGCCACTTGGTGTAGTGTCATAATTTTGATATGTAAGCATGTCCACAAAAATTTAGGTAGAAAGGAGAAAGTTGGCAATGTAGAGTTGTTCAAACATGGATCTGGACAGAGATGGTTTTGGGGCACTTTTGTGAACCAAAACTATTTTTATTGAGGTGAGACTTTGCAAGATCATCACATTGTCCATATGTGCCTTGCTAGAATTTTTCTGGATTTATTTGAAAATATTTCTTGTAGAAATATTTCAAATACTTGAAATGGCCAGAAATGGTTTTGGAGGATTTTGCCCAATATTTTGAACATGACCATGTGTTGAAACTCTCATATATGGCCAATATATGTCCTATGAGTTTCCCTAAATTTTCTCAAACATTTTTTGAAGCCGTTTAATAATTTTAACCTATTAAAGACCATTTCTGGCCATAAGAAAAAGCCTTTAAATAAAATTGGAAAATAACTTTTAAAATTATATTTTTGTGGTTTATAGGAGTCCTATGCCAATTGGGAGTCAAATATACTCTTTCAAATATTTTTCATACCCCAAATCAAGTACTTGTAGTGCAAACCTCAATTCAGTGGTTTTTGGAAAACTAATTTTAGAAAATACTTTTTGGCCTAATTATTTTTGTAAGAAAATACTATATTGCACTATACACATGGCATGATCATTGGGCAGAAGTTTGGAACAAAGGGATGAAGTATATAAGGTGGAGTTGTGTTGACTTTAAAGAGCACTTGAAAACACAGAGAGAAAACCAACTCCAAATAAAAGGCAAATAATGCCTAAGTTTTTTTGTCAAACCACACTTTATCATTATTTATTAGCTTAAGTGTTGTGGCATGAAAATTAGGGTGTGACACTCACGGTTGGGCATTGCTCTATTGTTGAAGAAGACGTGTCATGTGCCACTGATGGCATGGTTGTCCCTATGAAGAAGAAAAGCAAGAAGACCGTGGCGAGGAAGCATTTAGTTGGTGAAGTTACTCCTCGGAGGAGCCCATGTGTTTCAAGGGTTGCAGAACTTGCTGAAGAGGAAGGGCAAGCCCTCGATTGTATGCCACACCATAGTCCTCGTGTGCTTGCCATTGCGTCGCCTACACTTTCTCCGCTTAGGGCTGGTGCATCTGGTAAGGCCAAGAAATGCGGGGTTAAGCCCAAGGTTGCACTGGCAAAGGTTAACAAGGGTTGCAAGAAGCGTTCTCGTGTTAATCCAACAGACAAGGATGATGTTGATTTCAACACCGATGAAGAGGATGATGATGATGATGATGATGCTGATCAGGTATGAATCTCTCTTGTTTACTACTTTTCAGAACATTTGTAGATTTGTTGTTATATTTGTGTTTGTAGTACTGCCTTGGTGTACATAGATGACCTTCTACTTCATATACACGAATAAATTAGCTGAACTGCTTAGCTTATATGGTACTTACTACCTTTGTGTGCATAGGTGAACTTCTGTATATATACATGAAGAAATTAGCTTAACTTCTTGGTATACATGGTTTTTAATGCCTTTGTGTACATGGTTGAACTTCTGCTTTGTAAATTTCCAACATTTAGAAAGCATATTAACTTCTGGTCATACATGGTTGTACTGCCTATGTAGACATAGTTAAACTTCTAAAATGTACAGTGCTAACATTTAGAAAGTAGCTGTACTTTTTTTTGAATGGTTGAACTTCTGCTATATTTTTTGGCCATGCTATATTTTCTTATGTAATTTTTCCAATTTAGCATTAGTGAAATTTTGGTGTAGTTTGTTTATCTCATTGTTCTTCCTTTTTTGTCATTGTATTTTTTCAATATCAGCTTGTGGAGCAGCCTGATAAGAGGAAGAGAGGATGCAAAGAAAATGAAGAAGGTGATGAAGGAGGTGATGGAGGAGGAGATGATGTGAAACGTTTTAACAAGACGGTTCGCTAATCACTAAAAGAGGTCAAGTTGTGCGCAAAATTACTACATCTTAGGCACAAGGCGAGGGTTATCAAGGCTGGTTTTGGATGTGTGTTTGAGTTGAAGGTTGATTCCAACATTTGTTATCCTTTGATAGGCCACATCTACACGAGGATTGACCCTACAACTATGATTCTGCAAATGGGTGAGGCGAACAAGGTTTTGCATATTACAAGGGATGTTGTTCACCATCTTTTTGGATTCCCTCAAGGTGATCGTACCCCTCCTAGGCCCTCGAAGGATGGTTTTGATAATGCTGTTATGAGGTTGAAGGCCAAACTTGGCTACAAGAGGAGTGATGTCATCAAGACAAAGGATCCGCGGAATATCCTCGGGGAACTTGTGAACGATGAGACGAAGGATGAGCTGGCTCTGCAGATGTTTTACTTGATTCTTTTCATGAAGGTTGTTATTCCTGGTACGTCTACACGAGTGTCCAGGGAGGCGGCAATGGCTGAGAATCTTGTCTTTGAAGATATGGAAAATATGGACTATTGCCAGTTTGTTGTTGATGATATTCGAAGGGCTGTTACTAGGTATCAGCAAGGGACTAGCAGAGGAAAAGCTGTCACAGGCTGTGCCATCGCGCCGCTTCTTATGTATCTGGACTGCCTTATCATCGGCAAGACGCCTAATCCTGACTTGAGGACTGCTCGCATATATTTCATGGATCGGGCCAAGCTTTTTGAGCTTGTTGCAGTTGACTTGGTTAAGAAGGGTGATGATAACCCAACCAACTGGGTTGGGAAACTGCATGTGAGTGTTTCTATGCATCATTCTTCCCTATGTAGTTTAGCTTGAACTTCTAATATTGTCTTCTATATTTTGTTTCCATGTTCCTTCATTTGTTTTCTCACACGTTAACTTTTGTTTTTATGCAGTGGAAGACACGGGCTGAGGTTGTGTTCTTTAGGCATATCGAACATACTGTTCTTACTATGCCTCATGCCACCGGCCTAGGGAGTGTAACTTCCGCAAGATTTGAATTTTCCCGAGATGTTAATACTGGTGCCCCCTATAGATCCAGGAGGTTCTTCTTCCTGTGTGAGTGCTGCAGGTGGCGTGTCTTTTGAGGTTTTGTTTGATGTTGCCAATCTTTCCCTAGTTAGGATTGAAGGCCTTCTAGAAACTGTTTGTGGGAAGATGGCCCATGTTCCGACAACTGTTGAGCGTCTTAGTCGGGTCGATGGGATTCTTCCTCTCGGCCACGGTTTTGATGCTGAGTCTTCGAATGAGGTTTTTTCAATTGAAGCTAGATTTCTTGATGAGCTTCGTCAGAGCACTTCCCGCCTCCGGACTAGCTTTGGGTTGTTCAAGGAAATGAAGGATGCTCATTGCAAGCCTTTGAAAGATGAGGCTAGTGTTGTTGTCAGACAGATTCAGAGGGAAGATTTTGTTCGTTTGGGTCGTGAAGGAGGCCATGAGGAGCATACTGAAAAGGTTTGTTTATATTGGCTTTTTATAGTTCTTTGCATTAATGTTCATTGTAAGCTTTCAGTTATTACTCTTTTTTGTCATAGGTGACCCTTATTGATTGCATGTGTTCTAAACTTCTTCTTTTTGGTATTAGTCTTTCGTTTGTGACCTACTCTGTGTACAGTACCTGAACTTCAAAGACTACAGTATCTGAACTTCTAAGATTTCAATAATTGGACCTTTTGTTCCCTTTTGAATTATAGGAGTTTTATATATGACCTTCTATGTTTACTATCTTTGGACATCCCCTATGTGTCATTGGTCATAGCTGACCTTCTTTAATTATGTAATGTGAACTTCTGCTGATTAGACATTGTGTTCAATATGATTTTTTTTGTAGGCTGTTGATGATGGTGCGTTGAGGAGGATGTTTTACCTGAAAGTGCAACTGTCCCTGTGCATGAACTTGCGAGTTTGTTGATGAGGTTCATGGCAGTGATAAAAATGTACCATTTTTCATGGCCATTTGTTTCATTTTTTATTTTAATTCTTGTACATTTTATCACTATGTGCCCATTTTTAATGAATTTCTGTTCTTGCTGCAGAATGATGATGCTAGTGTTCCTTCAGATAAGGTTGTAGACAAGGCTGTGTCAGGCACCGACTGCTCTGATGGGGTGGACCCAACTGAACGTCACTCGTCCATCGATGCTAGGGTTTCTGATGTTGAGTAGGGCAAGACAGCTAGAGATATCATTTCAGATAAAGATCTAATCGAGGCTACGGTTGAGACTGGTAGTGCTGCTGCAGCCCCGGAGAAGTCTCCTATAGCAGTGCCATCAATTGTTGTTGATGCTGGTTCTCCAGCACCTCGTACTGCAACAGAACCAACAGTTTTTGTTGTTTCAGATTCTCTAGCTGCTCCAGCTGCTGCTGGTGTCCTTGCCAATGACACTACAATGTCTACTGGAGATGACGTTGAAGACACTGAAAGTGATAGCTTGGGGAAGGAGGTTGATCATTCCAGTGCTGCAACTGGTCTAGGCAAGAATCCATAAAGAGAGGAGCATGCTTCTCTCTTCTCACTACAAAAAAAGAAACATCTGTGACATTTTGGGCCGAACGAAATTTTTTTCCGTCATACATATGACACTTCTATGATGATAATTGTGACAAAACCCGGTATCATCATAGATGTAGTGGGCTCCTACTTCTATGACAAAAAATCATGACATAAAATGGGCTTGTCATCCTGCGCGGGCCGGAGACGCAGCTGCATGACATTCTTTGGGCCATCCATGATGGAAAAAACTGTGGTAGAAGCGATGGGGAGGAAAATTTCGGGGAGTTCCCGGTTACGGTGGGAGGTCGGGGGCCGAGCGATGCCCGTTTCTCTTATACACGTACGCGCGTGTGTGCGAGGCGTTGGCTCTAACTGAACCTGAGTGAGGCATTGGGCTCTAACTGAACCTGAGCGATTGCACTGCAGGCTACGCGTTACTGCTGCTAACTAAAGCCGATCGATTGGATGAACAGTTAGTG
>NC_041388.1:205617289-205624034 GCF_002162155.2 Triticum dicoccoides | reverse complement strand
GCTGGATGAACAGTAGACGGTGGAGGGGTGCCCGTGGAGGGGTGGTTGAACAGGACCCCGTGGTGTGGAGGGCTTGATGAACAGTAGACGGTGGAGGGGTGCCCGAGGAGGGGTGGTTGAACAGTATCCGGTGGAGTAGCGTGCGGTGGAGGCTGGATGAACAGGAGCCCGTGGACGCTGGAGGAGGTCGACGGTAGCCCGTGGAGGCTGGAGGAGGTCGACGGTGGAGATGAACAGTATCCCGTGGAGTCCCGTTTTGCGGTACTCCACACCACTCCCGATGAACAGGACCCCCGTTTCGACCGTAGCGCTCCAACACAAGTCCGTTTCGTCCGTTTTGCGGTACGCCACACCCCTCCTGATCAACAGGACCCCTGTTTCGACCGTAGGAGGTCCGTTTTGTTCGTTTTGCGGTACGCCAGACCCCTCCCGATGAACAGGATCCCGTTTCGAACGTGGCCAGTCGAACACAAGTCCGTTTGCTCCATTGTGCGGTATGCCAGGCCTCGTTTGTATCGCCCATTCCGTCCAAGCCCTCCCGATGAACACGACCACGCATTCCATTCCGACCCAGCCGGTTGGCTCCCACGCGTTCCATTGCCTCCCGATGAACACGACGCATTCCGTTGCCTCCCCATGAACACAATGCATTCCGTTGCCTCCCCATGAACACGACGACGATGATGTTTCTCCGTTCTGACCCAGCCATGTCAACGAGCCCTGGTCGTACATATGCGTGAGTAGGCGTTTGAGACCCCGCCCATATGTACACATATGTGGCCGTATTTTCTTTCTTGCACCCTGGCCGCTGTACGTACGTGTACATGCTACGTCGCACCTCTACTATGACACGTGCGCACCTCTACATCCACCAGTATATATGTACGTACACGTTCGCGACCAGAATGACAACGCTACGTACGCTTCGACCAGGTGGGTCCCGACTGTCAGGCACTTCCTTGCGCACGAAGATGTAGCTGGTGGGTCCCAGCAGTCAGGGGAGCGAATCATTTTGTTTTTTTTTTGCTCGGACGCACTTCCTTGCGTGCAAAGGTGTAGCTGGTGGGTCCAAGCAGTCAGGGGGGAAATGTTTTTTCGCGAAAACGGTGGCCCATATGGTGGGCCCCGCTGTCAGGTGGAGGAATAATTATTTTGCGCGTAATAAGGAGGCGCTTCCTTGCTGCGGCCGTGGACCCAGCTGTCAGCGTCTCCACGCACAGTACTCTTCCGATGGAAGTCGGTCGTTGACCACGTTGACCACGCCTCGCCGAGAGCACCACGGCGGTGGACGACGGCGAGGCCTAGGAAGGGGACGACACGGAGGCAGGGAAGACTCGGTAGTTGTTTCCCACGCGGAGGGGAGTACGACTGTACGAGGGTTTATTGGTTCGTCTGCCGTTGCCGGACAATAACAGCAGGTGTGGGTGAGTAGAGGGATGGCTAGGCCAGCTTTGGGAGTACGGTGGGGCGGTGAGCCATGCGCGGCAGCATAGCCGGCTGCGGGGAGAAGGGAGCAGGCAGTCCCACCGGCGCTTGTTTGAGCGGCTGGAGCAGGAAGAGCAGAGATTGAAGAAGCACGACGGTCGTTGGATGGACATCCAACAGTCAGTGCTTGTGCGTCAACCTTTTTTTTAGGGAAGCCTCAAATCTATGGAAAACAGCATACAACCCATCTGCCATTATTTCTAATAATTTACAGCCCATTTGCTAATTCTTAAGATTTTTTTGGAGCCCATATTCTTTTTGTTAGTATTACAGCCCATATTGTGGCCACGGTTAAAAAATTATACGAAATTTTGCATATTTCGGTGCGGTCCGACCTGTTTTTAATCCTGAAATTTCGACTCACATTCAAACTGATTTTAAAAATAAATGTATATCAATATAAAATCCAACAAATTCTCCACGCATAAAAATTAATGTTATTTAAAAGCTTGAAATGAAAAAAAAAGATATTTGAAACTAATTGCCGGTTTGATGTGTTTTAAAAATGTACAACTCATTTCTCATTATTGATGGGCCATTTTCTCGGCCAGCCGAATGAAAGCTCTCCTCGTCTGGAAAGATTTGCAGCCCAACAGGCCTGACAAAGCGACTTACTTGGCAAATCACAAAAAAACTTGGCTGTGGTCGTGGACCCAGCTGTCAGCCTCTCCACGTACAGTACTCTTCCGATGGAAGTTGTTCCTTGACCACATTGACCATGCCGCGCGGAGAGCACCACGGCGGTGGACGACGGCGAGGCCTAGGAAGGGGACGACGCGGAGCCGGGGAAGACGCGACAGTGGAAGCCCGCGCGGAGAGGAGTACGAGGGTTCACTGGTTTGGCTGTGGTGTGAGGCTACCGTCGCCGCAGGGCCTGGCCAGCGGTGGGAATAGTAGGGGCGGTGAGCCCTTTGCGCAGCACAGCCGGACACGAGAGGCAGGAGCATGCGGCACGACCGGCGCTGCTTTGGGCGGCTGGAGCAAGAAGACCAGAGGTTGAAGAAGCACTACGGCCGTTGGATGGTCATCGTACGGTCACTGGAGCTAGAATCGTTCATATTGACTAAGTTGACAAAGCCCTTCGTCCCCGTCAACTTAGTAGGCCCACAAGTCAGCCTCCCACCAAGGTGGGTCCCAGCTAGCCAGGGGAGTATTCATTTTTTTGTGCGTAATAAGGAGGCACTTCCGGTGGGTCCGAGCTGACAGTAGGGGGAATGTTTTTTTCGCGAAATACGGTGGCCCGTCTAGTGGGTCCCAGCAGTCAGGGGGAAATGAATTTTTTTGCAAAATACTGGTGGCCTGTCCGGTGGGTCCGCACTATTAGGTGGATGAATAATTAGTTTCCGCGTAATAAGGAGGCACTTGCTTGCGGCTGCCGTGGACCCAGCTGTCAGCCTCCCATGTACAGTGCTCTTCCGATGGAATTCAGTCGTTGACCACATTGACCACGCCGCGTGGAGAGCACCAGGCCGTGGACGACGGCGAGGCCTAGGAAGGGGACGACGCGGAGCCGGGCAAGACGCGGCAGTGGATGCCCACGCGGAGAGGAGTACAAGCGTTCACTTGTTCGGCTATGGTGTGAGGCTGCCGTAGCCGCAGAATAACAAGGGGTGTGGGTGAGTGGAGGGATGCCTGGCCAGTGGTGGGAGTAGTATGGGGGCGGTGAGGCCTCCGCGGTAGAACAGCCGGCCACGGGAGGCAGGAGCAGGCGGCACGACCGGCGCTGCTTTGGGCGGCTGGTGCAAGAAGACCAGAGGTTGAAGAAGCACTATGGCCGTTGGATGGACATCATACGGTCACTGGAGTATTAACTAAGTTGACAAAGCCCTCCGTCCCCGTCAACTTAGTAGGCCCACAAGTCAACCCAACAATATGGTGGGTCCCAGCTAGCAGGGGGTATTCATTTTTTTGGTCATAATAAGGAGGCAATTTCTTGCGTGCGAAGATATAGCTGGTGGGTCCGACCTGTCAGCGGGGGGAACATTTTTTTTCGTGAAATACAGAGGCCCTTCCTGTGGGTCCTAGATGTCAGGTGGAGGAATCATTATTTTGAACGTAATAAGTAGGCATTTCCTTGCATGCGGCCGTGGACCCAGCTGTCAGCCCCTCCACGTACAGTCCACTTCCAATGGATGTCGTTCATTGACCACGTTGACCAGGCCGCGACGAGAGCACCAGGGCGGTGGACGACGGCGAGGCCTAGGAAGGGAACGACACAGAGCCAGGTAATATTCGGCAGTTGTTTCCCACACGGAGGAGTACGAGGGTTTACTGGTTCGTCTGCCGTCGCCGGAGAATAACAACATGTGTGGGTGAGTAGAGGGATGGCTAGGCCAGCGATGGGAGTACGATGGGGCCGTGAGGCCTGCGCGGCAGCATAGCCGGCCGCGAGATGAAGAGCAGAGATTGACGAAGCACGACGGCCGTTGGATGGACATCCAACAGTCACTGCTCTCGTGTGTTGACTAAGTTGACAGGGCGTTGCGTGTGCGTCAACCTTTTTTTTATGAAAGCATACGCGTCAACCTGTAGTAGGTGCACAAGTCAGCCTCAAATCTATAGAAAATAGCATACATCCCATCTGCCATTATTTCCAATAATGTACAGCCCATTTGCTAATTCTTAAGAATTTTTATGGAGCCCATCTTCTTTTCGTTAGCATTACACCCCATATTGTGGCCACGGTTAAAAAGTATACAAAATTTTGCATATTTCGATGCGGTCAACTGTTTTTAATACAGAAATGTCGATTCACATTCAAACTATTTTGAAAAATAATTTATATAAATATAAAATCCAAATAATTGTCCATGCATAAAAATAAATGGAATTTAAGATCTTGTAATGACAAAAATTGAAACTAATTCCCGGTTTGATGTGTTTTAAAAATGTACAGCCCATTTCTGGGCAAACCGAATGAAACTCTCCTCGTCTTGAAAGAATTGCAGCCCAGCAGGGCCGATAAAGCAAGTAGGCCTTGTTTGGGTATTTCTTCAAAAAAATAGAACTGGGCTAGCCATTTTCAGCTAGAAAAAACACAACTGGGCTCATGATGTGGTAAACATGAATAAAACCCTGGCTAGACGGGCCACAACCCCCGCACAGCCCTGTTGTTACCCTGATCGGCCGCTAAAATTAGTATAAATAACAACTGCTTGTTCCTCAAAAAAATGCGCGACTTGCTGGGTCTATGATGTTAGCCGCTCGTAGTGTAATTCTCTCATTTATTGACTACGTTGACAATGACGTGAGCCCCAGATGTCCAACCATTACGAGGAACCATATTTTTGGGCTTGTACTATAGAGGCACTTTCTTGCGTACTGCCATGACGCTGGTGGGTCCCTACTGTCATCCTCTCCACGTACAGTCATCTCCTTGTTCCTCTCGGTTGTTGACGACGTTGACAACGCAAGAGGGCAGCGCACCGCGCACGGCGAGCGAACCAAGGCCGCAATGCGGAGGACGACGGCGAGGCCTCGGACGGAACAGGAGCCGTTGAAGATGCGCTGGTCCAGTCGCAGGCGGAGGGGAGTACGAGGGTTGACTGGTTCGGGCGCGGGTGCGTGTTGGGGCTGACGTCACCGGAGAATAACAGGACGTGTGGGGGAATAGAGGGAGGGACTGGCCAACGTTGGAGGGTACATACAGTAGGGCGGCGGAGGCGCAGCCAGCCATGGGAGGCGGGAGCAGGCGGAGCCGATGGGGTGGTTTGGTTTGGGCGGCTGGAGGAAGAAGAAGACAAAAGATAGAAGATACACGACAGATGTTGGATGTCAATCCAACGGCTGGTAGGCAGAATCGTTTGTTGACTGGTTAGTAAGTCGACACCACCTTGGATAGGCTATTTCCTCGCGGGTCCCAAATGTCAGAATCCAAATCTGTCACGGTCATGCAGCCTTTCCTATGAAAATTTACAGCCCATTTGATGTGCTAGTTCGAAATAAGTTTGTGGGTGCTGGTGGGGGCTATTCACTTGGCTTCTGTAATGCACAATGAGCTCAAGCAGCCGACGAGAGTGATGTTATTTCCCTTGGTTGGGATTTGTTACAATTTTCACTCTAAATTAAATGAATGGCAAGCCATTTGCCTTGTTTCAAAGAAAATATGACAGTCACAGCCAAGTTGAAAAGGGCAGGAACATCTAACTCCAGCTTACAAACTGTACAAAAGCACGAGGGTTAATTGTTCATCAGGTTTACAAAAAAACCAGATTAAAAAGGGCAACAACATCTAACTCCAGCACTGTTTTCGGCAGTCACAGTCAAATGGATTGGTCAGGTCCATAGAATGAACATCCTGGGTCGTAAAATTTGCTGGATTATGACCACAATATGTTTTAAATAGAAGCCCAGCACGTTCAGAAGCTCTTTTGCCCACCTGAAACTCCTTTTTTTGCTCTTCGACATACCCATCCGTCAATTCAGTAAATATATGGGCCTTTGAATTGATTTTACTATTTACTAGTGTGGATGGGTTGTTTTGTCTTGGGCCCAGAGAAACAATTACTACTCGTACAGTGGAGACACCCTGCAGCTACCCAGAAAAACAATTACTACTAGTACATTGGAGACACTCTACCGCTTCTAGCTCCTCCTAGATCATTGAAACATCTCCCTCTATTGAATGTCATTATACTTTTGTTCACCGACATGCAGGCCATGCAGCACGCGGGCCCAAATGCCATCCACCAAATTAGAAGGCAGTATGCAGGCGAAGAGTCACCCCGGTCGTAGCGCGGCAGTAACGAGCCGTCTTTATCACAAAACCCCACCTCCCCGCAGTCTAAGTTGGACGGACGAAGCAACCATCATTTCACTCTTCACTGAATCCCCTTCTCCCTCACTGTCTTCAAGAAAGGCAACACTCGCATTTACCACTGTTCTTCTCTCCGAACGAAGGGAAGGTAAGCGGATCCGTGATATTGGTATATTTTCGTTCAGAGAAAAAAAAAGAACTTTTGCAAAGCAATAACCAATCCTCACTCTCTTTTTTGTTTCATTGTCATTGCGATTTTGTTTTCCTTTCAGTGGTCTCCTAGTATTAGTCAGTTTCATGATGGAACGAGGAGAACCAGGCAAACATCTGCCGATATTGGAGCAGACCCGGGAGGCTGATCCCCACGAGACAGAGAGCTCCAATAAAATCGAGGCAACCACCGAGCCGACCCCAGATACGCTCACGGCCACTAAGGAGATGGTCAACGCCCCGTTTGAGGTTACAGCCCCCGTGGCACTGCAGGAGAAGTTTTCCCCCTTCGAG
>NC_041388.1:205610898-205616873 GCF_002162155.2 Triticum dicoccoides | reverse complement strand
CTGCCCAAGGTGATTTCCTTCTTTGACGATCTCGATTGTGGTTTTTCATCTAAGTATGTGGTGATTTTTTTAGAAAAGGAAGTATGTGGTGATTAATAATGCAAAATTTTATTAGCTTCGATGCCATGCTATACATAGTGGTTTAAATAACTTGTGTTTCTTATACTAAAAAGTAATTTAGAATTTGTTTCTGTTGCAATTAGAGCCCTGATGCAGACAAGGATTGTGTGGTTGTACATGTCACTCGCTATGAGGCGGCCGACCTGAATATACGCACTGGGAAAGCAGAGTTCTTAGGCTGTTGGATCCTGGAAGCCATTTGCGGTTGTACCAATGAAGAGTTGTATTCCAACCTCACTGTTGCCAGGCGTGTTGTCCAGGGTGTACTGAAGCAAAAGAAGTTCAAACCTACTCCTTCGTTTGTGAGGCATACTGTTCTTGTTAAGCTTACGCAGGAAGATGACGTGTCATGCCTCCACAAACAAGTTTATCATTGGCAAGGCCACAAGGTTGTCTTCATGAAGGTTCACAGGATTGAGCTGCTGCGGGACGTCCTCGATGATGTTCATGGCAAGGTCCGTCTTGTGTGCAGCCCAAATTAGATCGAGGCATGAAATAGTTGCCCCGGCTAGTGTTTAATAGTAGTTTGGAATGTGTCTAATTATCTGAACCTTGCCTGTTATCGACCCCTCTGGGGCTAGTACTCTGTTTGAATCCGTCTATGGGAACTGCTACTACTTTTGTGTTCCCGTGAGTCATGTGAGAACCATCATAATTGTTGCCGAAACAGATGCGTCCTCACTAGTTTTTTCATGAATATGGCATGGTAAGACATAAGTTGTCACGGTTTTTCATACGAGCAGTGTGTGTTTTGATGAAATAGAGCACTCGTTCGAGAACCGTGCGCCGACGTATACATAAGTACTTGTAAACACTGTTGGTGCTACCCCACTTGTAAGCAGTTGTGCAAAACACGACACATTGGCTCAGCTCGCTTCAACACTAGGCTATTGACCAGCTAACAATCAACAATTTGTTGTCTGACATATAAGCAACTATGTATCTTGTTACAGTGGTTCATGCAGTTAATTGAGGCCACAATGTAAGAAATTCCAAACGTTCACATGCTAGTCCAGCGCTCATGTGGAACACTCACATTAAACTCGTCTTCATAAAAAGCTTGAAAAGCATAAGTTAGGCAATTTTATACATCTCAATGATTCATAGAACATAACAAACATATACTAGTTCACATCAAAAGACAAAGTTGTGAGAAGGTTTACAAATCAGGAAAAAACAAGCAAGGCTTCTCTGAGCAAAGGGCCTCCCGATAGGCTTAAATTTCCTGGAGTTCACTCTGGTTTTTCTTGTTGCCACCATTTAGGGTTAGGTTCTCTCATTCCAGAATAATCAATTATAATTGTGGCCTCAGCTGGAATGTTGAACTGAACCATGCAGTGTACTGACCAGCTGAAATGCTTGTGCATTCCACTAAACTTAAGCACCGCTATTTGCAGAAATAAGCAGACCACAATGCCTCTTGTCCATGCACCTATCCAAAAAACCACTGTGTAGCCGTGCCAGCTAGTCCTCGATCCATGGATGAACTGGTAGAAAGTGCATTCCGGACTAGGATGTAGTTGTTTTCGCTCGTCCCTGCACTGCAATCAGAAAGTAAAATGTACGCATCAGCTTCTTTTAGATTGCGTTGGTCATTCTACCTTAGTTACTACCAATGTAGGGATACCTTAAGGATGGGAGGTTAGACAACGGCAACGAGGGATAGCCATCTCATTTTGTGTAGTTGTACTAAAACTGAGGTGTCTGCTTTTCATTGCGCGGATAGAAACGATACAAAGACAGATATCCCGAAATGATGTGGAGATAGACATCCCTGTTTGCGCAAATACGAAATACGGTTATTTAAATAGTGACAGATATTACTACTTTTCCCCGTTTCCTCTTAGAACCAAGTCCTAGATTCATGCTACAGCTTTCCCACTTTCTTCCCTGTTTGAACCAACGCTTTGAGTCGACTGTATGAACTAGCTTTACTTCTAATAATAGTCGAAGTCTAGGTGGCTTTGGAACAGCGGACGGAAGTAGAAAAGGATCCACATGAAGGGAGCTCGGGCAGTAGAGCAAGGCAGGTTTCGAAGGAATATATACCTGAGGGTCGTCGGCATGTGGCAAAGACGGCGTCGGGAGGCCGCATCTTGGCCACAATACCGCAGGGAGGAAGAAGGGGTCAGAGGCCCTCCCGAGCCGGCGGTCTCTCGGAGAGAACGGCACGGCCGCCGATTGGGACGCGCGGGCAGCCGTTGGTCTCCTCCCTCGCCGCCGACGACAGCGTGAACGATGCACCTACACCCCTGCCCCGGTTGAGGTTGTCCGGCCGGATTTGTGACCAGTCGTGAGCTGAGAGAGAGTGTGGCCACCTATGTGTTGCTTAGATCTAGAGAGCACGAGAGAGTGAACGAGAGGAACACTAGTAAACCAAGCGCTATGGTCCTGCTTTTATATATAGTGGAGTGATTTTGTTGTACCAGCTTCAAAAAAATGCGCTCCTATGTGTACCCGCGAGTGGGTGTGAGAGAACTAGTGCGTGCATGCACCGCTTCTCTTCGTGAGAGTACAATATACTATGCCCAAAGAACGTTTGCCGCAAGAGTAATAGTATATGTGTGTGACGTGTGAGCTAAAATAAAACGTGGGCGCCGTCTTTTGTTTTTTAGAAGTTCTGAGGGTAGGGTGTGAAGAGCACATATGTGCGTGACATCTACCTGCAGATAGACAGTGGGTGCGACATGCGAGTCTGTGAGAGGACTCGGGAGAGTCGTGACTCGTGAGGGTGCGTGTGTGTGAGAGAGAGGGGGGCACATATCAATGCAATGCATGTGTCCGTAAATCATTATCCGACAAACGTTCGCCACAAGCCTTTTCCTGACGAACGCCGTAAGAACCGTTAGATCGGCATCCGACAGTGTCAGTTTTGCCATGTCATTTAACAGACCAGCCACTCCTCCTACACACAAATCTTCCACATGAGTGTTAGAAACTGCCGTATGCTCCCTTCATTCCGAATTGCAGTGCATATAGCTTTATTGAAAATTCGAACCTCGCAAACTTTTACCGAGTTTTCGTGTACCAAATTGCACATGTAGAATACCATGTATATATCATTTTGAGAGCCTTGCCTCTAAGGTAGGCCCCACATGTTTTGCCTCTTTTTTTAATTTAACATAACGCGTCAAGTCGCAATTTGTTTGTTCACCCGTGGTAGACTATCCTCCCTCCACCAAGTGGACAACCAGTACACGTGCCAAATTACCATGTGGGCTGCCTTTTTCGTACAGAAATGAGCTCCACCATGTACTGACGCGGGTGTGGTGGGAAAGAGACGGGAGTACGTGTGCCATGCGTGCACCTCTTCTCTTCTTGCACGTCCCCCACCTACGTGGGTGTGTGTGAGAGAGATACAAACCTAGACATAATGCATGCGTTCATCCCCATGCCTCCACCCAGTCCGACCACCAGTCGCCACCACGCCCCACTCCTCCTCACCTTATCTCTCATCTTTCTCCCTCCATTTTTATATACAAGGGGCTACTATCAAAACTACAATTTGTAGATATACGAGGCCACTAACACTAATCGAAGCAATATTAATGGTGTTTGCCTCGTGGTACTAGCAAAGGAGGACATTAATTATCCCTTTCATGCATGCAAGAGTTTGTAAAAAAAATGCATTTGATGTTCCGTGCAATGCACGGGCATCTTGCTAGTCCATGAAAACAACACATGGCAAAATTCCACGGCGAATGAGGGATTTGAATCTGTTGGGAGGGGCTGTTTGGATCTTGCCTGGGGTAGCCAAAATATTGGCGACCCTGTTGTCCACTGGTGCCTTTGCCACCGATGAACAAGGAATGACTCGGGTGCTCATGCTGTCATGCATCCTCCAGTGCGCACGTTGGAGATGAGCTCGCACGAGCTGTGTTTTTTTGTCCCACGACGCCGCCCGAGCCGCCCGCAGACCGACCGGCGACCCGCAAATTACGCCATCCAACCATAGCCGCACAAATTATGATAACAACTCAACCAACCGGACGAAATTCACGCAAACACGTAGACAAACTGATATTTCATATAAACAACGACGGAAATCATATAAAATACCGGATTTTCATACAAACATGACGGATTTCATTACATTGAAATGAACTACGCAGTGCTGGTTCTGGACAACACATGTATATAATACCTGGCCTAAATGGTTGCCCGCCGATCGATTTGTGTTCCTGATGTCCGGTAGCACGATCACCGGACTGCCGAGAGCCCCAGAGGTATATGCTTGAGCACAAAGCATGGCTCACTTCCCCACTGCCCAACTGATATCATTGGCTGGTGCCGAAGATGATGGTGGCTGGCACCGGTTCCAGTTCATCACCGGCCACTACTTTGCCATGGCCGTCACTGGCTCGAGTTCATCCTAACATTCCCCTCTTCCGTGGAGCCCATGCGGGGTCGACGAAGGTCCTCGTAACAAAAGGATCCGGCAAGACACCTGCTCTGTACACCGGCGTCGCCTCCACGGTGGCCTTCATGGGACCCAAGCGCCGGCGGCCTCCCGTGTTCTACTTCTCCTCGATGATGGCGGCGGACGTGGAGGCGCTGGCCACTGACTCGTCGCTCTCTGCGCACCCGGCTTCTGTCGCTGCTTGCATGGCGCGGCCGCTGGCATGGGAGTCTCGGCCACAGAAACGGGAGACGTGGTACGAGGCGGCGGTGTGGATGGCAGCAACGACGCCCGTGCGCCGCTCCTCGTCGAGCTGGCCTGGAGCGGCGAGTTGCTGAACTGTGCGCCGGCTAAGGGCGGCAACTGGCTCCGTCAGGTGAGGGGATGGAGGTGGATCAGTGAGCTACATAGCTCGTATCCGGCGGGCTACCCAGACGGCTTGGATGCGGAATAACTACTCTTCATAAGCCATTGTAAGAGTGGACAAAATGGTGGAGGAGATAGGGGAGTGGCGGAGGTGTGCGATTCTTGGCCGGCGTTTGGCCTCGTTTAAATAGGAGATTAAATAGACGGCGGACGGGAGGAGCTCGGCTGGCGTTGCGTTTAACACCGGCCCGGTCATGAACGGACGTGTGTCCAGAGTGTTTTTCTCGCCTTCCACACGGGCGGGTTTCATGGAGGCGTTTGATTGCAGCACGGAGGCGTGTTCAGCAGGGCGTGCCGCGAGTGGCGCCCTCGACTCTGACCTAGGACACCGCGCCGTTCTTCCACTGACATGGGGGCTCTTTGGGTGCATGGCCTGCATGTCAGTGACCCTATGTAGGCAGCGCACAACAGAGGAACCTTTGGTGGGCCAGAGCGGTCAGAAGCGGGCATTTCATAAACCGATGATTGTTCATTGAGTGTGACATCATCTTTTTCATGTAGATAAGCCTACTATGTTGATAGCCCATTCGATACGTTGTGATTAAAGACCGCTGCAAACATCAATGTTCTGCTTATCACAGATAAGATTGATTAATACCTGTAACAATCCATGTCCTTAACAAAGGGTGCATGCACGTATAGGTTGAGCGTGTGCCTTGCGTCGTGTGCTGTGTGCATGCAGGCGTGCGAGTGTTGTGTGCGTGCAAGGGTATGTTTCAGTGTTGCATGCATGGGTGCGTACGTGCGTGTGTTTGTGAGTGCATGTGTACGTGTCAGTGTTGCACGCCTACATGCGTGCGTGTCTTGTGTGCGTGCATATGTACGTGCGGGGTGAGGCTACACGTCAGTTGACTGACTTTTTCATCTATGGTCATTAGATTTTCCAGCAGTTGGATACGAAATCAATGTCCTCCAGTTTATCATCAAACTCCAACCCCCCCTGAGCTGCCAGCCACAACCGGATGAACCGCCAGCCCCCGCCGCCCGCGGCCGGCCCTCCTCCCTCCCCTAAACCACTCCCCACCGCCGG
>NC_041388.1:205550675-205610666 GCF_002162155.2 Triticum dicoccoides | reverse complement strand
GCCGAGCCTTTTCTACGGGGATCCCCACCCCACCGCCCAATGAACGCCCCCCAACCGCCGGCGACTGCCAACCAGAGGTCTCACGACTTCGATTACCCACCGACCACTAGTTTATTACCATTTCTGTCCTTCATATACGTGCTGACGGGTGGGCCCAATGGTAATGTGCGCTGCTGAATGTGAACCGTTTGACTAGTCAATTGATCATGTTATCAACAAATTACGGAGCTGTATGGTGAGCCAGTGACCATATGATCACCCTAAAATGTACTCCTATTTTATTAACAAAGTACATACTCAAACTACCATTTCTTTCTTTCACATACGGGATGATAGGTGAGCCCCACGGTTACGTGCCCCGATGGTGCAACACTAGTTGCGCCGCGTGGAATGTTTGACTGGTCAATTGATTGTGTCATCAACAAAATACGGAGTTGTACGGGTGAGCCAGTGACCGTATAATCATGATATGTATTTGTTTAACATGGTACAGACGCAAGGGCTCATATATACGCGCAAGCACTCATCGCTATAAGCGCACACACGCGAACCCTACCCCTATGAGCACCTTCGAGAGAGTTGTCCAGCATATATGATCTTGAGATTTTACGAAGTCACCATAGGTGCCTCGTAGTCGAGTGGAACGTCTCCTCCCAGTAAACGTACATCGCCGGAAAGTACTGAAATTAACACAATATAAATGCGAGCACCGGGACTTTAACCTTGGTGGGCTCGAGAAACCACTGTCCTCTAAACATCCAACCACATGTTGGTTAGCACGACAAAATGTATGTGGTGACCGTGATGAGCTTATTCTGAAGTCCAGTGACCATACCATGCTTTCGCTTCAAATACAATGACCGTAAGTGTCGTCAACAAAATACAGATCACGCATCAAATGCAAAGTCCGTCAGTGTCATCAACAAAATATGGAGACATATCGTGAGCTAGATACCGTTGTACTATTGTATATGCTTATTTTCTTAGTGGCCGATTGCGTGTTGGTGTGGTGGGCACATCATTTCTAGTTGTGGTGGGTCAACATGAAGACTCATGGGTCGGTTCCATCCCTAGGCCCTTAGTATGTTATACAAGCTTGGCGGCTAGTTCGTCGATAGTATACACACACGCACAATGCCTGGTATTCACGTGTACTTTGTACACCCCCCCTATCACTAATATACAGTACCAGGAGTAGGCTCTTTTCTTCAACTGCAAGGGTCCGATCCGAACTAGGGTAAAACTTTGCCTCGTATTACCATCCAGCCAACAGCCAGGGATATCCTACCGAATGATATGATGAAATCATATCTGCCAACTACTAAGAGAGAGGTGTGTCGGGGGGGCAATGTGTGCGAGAGAGGCCTAAAGATAATGTGCGTGCGGGAGACACGTAGGCACATATATGTGCGTATAGAGGGCTAGTAGAGACCATGCATGTGTATATTTGCATGTGAGAGAAATAGTGTTTTCCAACTGAGATTAGTGAAAAGAGTGGTACATAGTAGTCAGAAAGAGAGAGAGAGAGAAACAAAGAGAGCATGTGCGTGAGACACCCCGACACCCTGAGAGAGATTGTGAGCATGTGTGAAAGAGAAATGCCGATGCATATAAAGTGTGTGCACTTATGCGTTAGATAGAGAGATATATAACGGGTTGTGAGAACAGGGCAAGGCATGGTGCATCTACGTGTAAAAAGGCGGTTCTACGCATTAAATTAAAATATAAATGGCATTATTATTTTTGGATGAGATCATGAATTTTGCAAATTGCGTATGGACGAAAATCGGTGTATCAGACACCCATACTCTATTGAATTCTAGCATGTGCATGTGTTTATTTCATATTATCGATCCATAGAGTGAGAGCGGTTTGAAATACAGGCAATGGATGCTTTTGCAATTCATATATAAACATTAATTAGTGCACTCCATGTTGTTAGTGTGAAGCACTTTATACATTTGTCACTTGCATGGATACATTCCAAATTGCTAGCTACGAAATAGAATACATGTCGAATTCAACATACAGGGGGTTTCGAAGATTCGAATTCATAGGAAGTGCATTCATCTATTTGAACCCGAGATAATAGCATTTGTAAATCAGATGTAAAAGGTGGCTTCAATCTTCCTTGTGAGTTTGAACATGCTATATATATTCATACGCATATCTAACTTTTTTTGCAACCAAGGAGATTATATCTGGAACCATGCATGAACTGAGGTAAGTTGCATATTTTTTAATATATACTCATGTACAATGTATATTCAAATGTACCCCCTCCGTTCCAAAGTAATCGTAGCTTTAGGATTTTCAAGAGTAAAGATTTGTGAAGTTTGACAAATCCTGAAAGTTCAATTCAAGAGAACCGAAAACGTTAATGCTTCTACTCCCAAATATTGAACGAAGTGCCAAATAGGCCTCTGGTCACCCGAAACCGTGCGAGACTAATGTTTTGGTGGTAGGAAATTACTGTCCTGACTCTGGCCCGTGTAGCCTATCGGCCCGATGTCCACAGGTCTAAACCGGGGTAGGTTTGTAACTTCACCAAGACGCCAGTCTCAACCGCCTCTAAGAAGCATTCATACGCCGTGGGTGCCTACCCATGCGCTCAGCCGAAATCTATCCCATCCACATTTGGGACACCTGACATGACTGTCCTACCCCCAACCCGCAATATGTCCGAAATTTTACATGGGGGCAAAGTTTGTAACTTTCCCCAAATTTCAAACAAGCGCGTCTCAAACCGAAACATTGTTCCCCCTTAGTTCCCCGCCTCCCTCTGTTTTCCCATTCATACTCCGTGGGCGCGAAAACGCCGTCTCCACTAGCCGCGAAACCCCGGCCTCCTCCGTCCTCCACCCCATAGTGACCAATCCACCGCCGCCCTCCTCCATCACGCCGGAGCCGGTACTTCGACATCGTCGTCCAACGCAACTGCAACCGCAACGCCCTCAAGGACTTAGCAGCTGAAGCCGAGGCAGAGCTACCTCCACGACACCGACGCCGACGTGCGCCATACCAGAACCACTCCGACCAAGCCGTCCTACGCCTCACTGCTGCGGCTCCACTGTCGCAATTGTCCACCACACCGGAGTTGTTCCCGCTACATCATCGTTCGCCGCCTCGGATCTGCTTCCCCGCCGCTGACAGACAGCCACCGCATCACACTCAACAACTTGGCCATGGGTTCGTCCAAACCTGCACCGTCCTCCACAACTTCTGGTTTCCGGCGAACAACAAGATGATCATCAAAAAAATAGAAGGAGGACACAACACTGCCAGTAGAAAGAGGTACTCCTCTTCCCTTATTCATGCAAATCTTACGTCTCTGCGTATTCATCCCACGAAAGAAACTAGTTGAGTTCTTCTTACTGCATCTTCTTCATGATACTAAATGCACAAGGTTTCCTCCCTTTTACTATTTCACCTTTGCTAGAGGTTAGTAGCCCGCCTGGATTTCAATTTCAGGTCAATCGAACCGCAATTAAAAGAAGTAGCACCAGCTTAGGCGCGCAGAGCACCTAGTCCGCCGGTTTCCCGGGGAAGCGGCGCATCGGTGTCTATCATAGGGGTGTGGGGCGCAGGAGCTGCTTGCGCCTGATCTGGAGGTCGGCGGGGCTTGAATGTATGGCCGGGGGGAGGGCGGTGCCAAGCACGGCAGTGCGGTGAGGTCGAGGGGAGGGTGCAGGCAGGGGAGGAATACTGGGCCGGTGGTCGCTGGCATTTCGAGGAAGATCGTCAACACTTACTGGTTGGAGGTAGATGAAGACGATTTGCTATCAATCGACTGTTATTTTCATAGAATCCTATAGTAATTTAGTGTGCCATGCATGTTGTAGAGCTATCATATCTCTGCCGTCATTTATTTCTCAACGACCTGCTATCTGCTACCTTTACACTGTACTAATTGTGCACACACTTCACCCATACTCACACTATTGTTTTTATGCATGGGTATTTCAGACTCTGACGCAGTGTTGATGAATGCAGAAAAGAAAAGACAGAAGTCGCTCCAGTGTAATTCGAAGATAAGCACTAAGCGTTTCAGCACTCTGACGGGTGCAGTGTCAACAGTTGGAGACAGTAAACGTAGCTCTGCAGTTGATGATCTCAATTGCCACACACAACCATCCCAGGTGCTTGCTTTAACTTCGCGCTGTCTAATGTGGTTGCATGTTGCATATGGTGTCTAGCTTGTATTGCTTCCAATTTGGTTAAATTGCATCTGCTTACTTTACACATTATACCTTTGATAATGACATGCCTTCCTGTTTTTGATACATACTACATATGTCTATTAACCATGTCCGTACATCAAACTAATGCTCTTTTGTATACGTGGTTGCATTTTCCGTATGATGTCTAGTTTGTATTGCTTTTGATTATGTTGAATTGCATCTGCGTAGCTTACAACTTATGCCTGCAACGATCACTTACCCACAGGACACATTTAACTTGAGACTGTGATGTAGGTTGCATCTTGCATTGTCTTCTAGCTTGTACTGCTTCTAATTTCTTGAAATGGCACTTACGACGAGACACTTTTTACATGATAGAGTGATATTGGTTGCATGTTCATATGGTGCCTAGCTTTCATTTCTTCTAATTTTCTTGAAGTGCCTTCCGCTTACTGTTTTTTCATACATATTCCATCCTCCAATCGTACGTGTGAATATGAAACGCTGTATTTTTTGTATATATTCCATCCTCTTATCCTGCGCTTGCCTCACATCAAAGTAGTGTTCGTCTGTATCATGCATCAACTAGTTATGCAGAGCTAATTTTATTCATCTTCTTGTGGTTTTGACTTCATAAGGCAATATCAGAAAATAGGAAGGAAAAGAGTAAGTTAGGGGATGTTGATGGTCCTCCGCACCGACGCAAATAGAGACTCTCTAGATTTGCCACTGCTACTGCTAATGAAGTTGAAGTCCTAGGTCTACATGATGAGTTCATCTCCCGTACTCCACCATCGCAGGTGCTTGCTCTAAGTTGACAGTGTGATAATTGGTTTCATGTTGCATATGTTGTCTAGCCTATATTTCTTCTATTTTGATTAAATTGCACCTGCTAAGTTTATATGTTATACATGTGCATATGACATGGCTTTCTGTGTCTAGAATACACTGCATCTATCTATCATACCATGTTCTTACATCAAAGTACTGTTGTTGTGTATCCCGCATCAGTCACTCATGATTGGACGCTTTTAACATGGCAGTTTGATAGTGGTCGCATCTTGCATTGATTTCTATGTTGTACTACTTCTAATTTTTCGAATTGCCACTTATGACAAGACACTTTTAACTTGGTAGAGTAATATTGTTTGCATCTTTCATATGGTGTCTAGCTTGCATTACTTCTATTTTCTTGAAAATCCTTCTGCTTAGTTTGCACATCATAGCTGTGAATATGTCATGCCGTCCTGTTTTTCTTACATATTCCATCTTCATACGGTTGTCTTACATCAAAGTATTGCTTGTCTGTATCATGCATCAATGAGTTCTGAAGAGTGATTTTATTCTTTTGTGTTGTGGGTACAACTTGACATGACAAAGTCAAAAAAGAGCAAGGAAAATAATATAGTAGGGAGTACTGTTACTCGTCGTCTGAAATGGAAAAGGTTCTGCCATCGAGATTCTGCTGGTACTTATAGTGCAGTAGAAGGTCCAAGTCCACTGGCTAAATCTACAAACACAGTATCACCTGCTCCACCAGCTGCAGCATCCGCTTCAACTGTACCAGCATCTCAACTAGTTACTCGTTCATTTGCTTCGGAACTGGCCAGTTCCCAAGCTGCCTTCACACCTAACACTACTTACAAAGCACTGCTAACACAACAGGACTTGGCAAGATCAGATGAACCTCATGAGCATCAACACCAAGACTGTACCTGACCGAGTCAAGTTGCAGTTGCATGCTCCTTTATATGTACTCTCACAGTTTGATGTACACTAACACTTTCCATATTCGTTGTTGAACTAGCACCACGATGCAAGAGGAAACAGACATCAGGGATAATGCTTGACAGATTAACAAAATCTAAAGGAGGAAGAATGGAGATCCATTTTGAGGCAGGTTTAAAAAGGCCACCTGATGCTACAGAGTCAGCCAAGTTAGTATCAGTAGCAGCAGTTGCCGTTAGGTGTCATGCGCATATCCTCCCAACATGGATCTAGTACAGGAATGAGAAAGACAATACCCAATTTAACACCTTCCTTGACCATTTATCCGTAAGTAATGTTATTCATCGCAATTAGTAATATTGTCTTGCTCTGTCCCATACTTTCTAGCTTCCTCCTAATAAGACTCACATTCTTTTTTCAACAGATGAGGTTCAAGTTTGATTCGAAAGATGATGAAACTAAACAAGCATGCACTCATGTTTTTCAGCCTGCTCTGCGATAGTATTGGTACCACCTTAGAAAATCTCACTTTGAAGGCGAGGCTAACAATGAAATCGCCCAAACATCTCAAGTGGAATATATTACAGATGAAGACAGGACAACCCTCGTTAAACGCTGGTCTGATCCAAAGTATCAGGTACGCTATATGTATTTGATCAGACCACATATTGAACTTGTATTTATGTATGTGCCTTACACGTGTATCTTCTTCTAGGCTAACTGTTTGAAAAACAAAACCAACCGTTCTAAAGTGAAATTCCAACAGACAACAGGATCTCGTAGCTATATTGCACACTGCGAGGCTCTTGTAAATAGTTGCTACTTCCTTCTTTTTTTGTGCAATATTATCGTATCTATATTGACTTGTTCCAAATACAGAGGAAAGCCAGTGCTTACCAAAAAGAACCTGAACCGAATGCAGTGCAAATCTTCAAGGATAGCCACACCAGCAAGATGAAGGGTATGAGCACACCAGTTCAAGCCGCTGTTGTATGTCCTTACTCCTCCTTCCTTGAATTGATTGGTACTGTGATGTGTTCATTTAACTACTTGGTTTGCAGCCAATGTCAGTTAATCTATTCACTTTTATTCACAGTTGTATTAACGTATGATTTCACCTTACATGGTTTAAAAGAGATGAAGGATATTCTTTTGGTATTGATCTGTAATCGAGTTGTTATGTTCACGTGCGCACACAATGATAAAATAGCATGTTTGTTTTATATCTGTTTGCCCATGATATGAATGATGTCATACAATGTTCATCCTACTTTAAACCATGTCTCTTTATCCTTAGATGTCAACGAATGTGAGGAAATAGACAATACAGTAGGCATGCTACATGGACATATGTTCCGTAAGTGATTTTATTATGTAGTTGGCACTACAATACATGCTAATGTATTACAGTAGTTCACCAAAATAAGTTATGTATAAACGTTTAACCTACTTTGTTTGTTTTTGTCTCATTAGTAACTTATGTGGTACACTAATCTACAAGTTCAAACATTTAGGAAGCTATGGAACAAATGATTGAACAACCACAACCACCTGAAGGTGAGGAGGCTACTACAGGCACAATGTCACCTCTTGCTGCAGTGCGTCAGTATCTCTCCACTAACAGTGCAAAAAGCACCTTCCTGTGTAATTCTGGGTTGGTTGTCAAGGTAACCTTGTCCAAATCGCCTATTGAACAAAATATTCCTGCTAGATAGAGTGATATATCTGTGCTCCAGACACCAGTCCAATCCCTAATGGACGTTGTTTCGGAAACAAGAATAGTGGTTGAGAAATGTCGTCAAGATATGAATCGTTTTGAAACCAGACTATCAGACATTCGCTTCGTTGTTCAAGAGCAATGGCGGAAAAAGGTGGAGATCGTGTTGCTCCATCAGATTCTACAGCCTGAAACATTAGCACTCAGGTCAAATGATCTATGCTTCCATACATCTAATGGTGCTTTTATCTCGAAGGACTATAAACTTTATGCCAACAGGCCTTTTGTTGTATGGTTGGAAATTATTTTGTTGTGATAGAACATTTATGATGCTGCCTCAGGCTGCAGTAATTACGATGCTATTTTTGTATAGTGTAGGCTTATCTTAGTAATGTATTCGGCCGAAAGCTTCGTAGGAGCCCAACATGCCAACATTCGTCGGGCCATTCCAATTGGGATAAAAACGATTACGGGCCGAATTGGCATGTAGCCCACTAATAATATCTGGGCCTAAATCGACGTAAGCTTTCATATTTTTCTGGTAGGCATGTGCCCATAGTGGGCCTTTAACAGGCCTAAACATAATTTGGGCCCTTAGTAAAAATAGGCCGTTTACAGGTGTAAATATCTCGAGCCCATAAAAAACATGGGCCTTTAATAGACCAAAAGTGAGATTGGTCCCTGATTGTGCCAAATAACCCACTGGACTTAGCAGGCCGAAATGGTGGCCTATTTACGATGCAGATCTTTGACAGGATGAAATTTGGACGGGCCGTAAAAGCGCCGACCTAATACACGGGCCTTTAACAGGCCAGAACTTTGGTCGGGCTAGATTATCGTCATTTTCATATGGGCCGTTAATGGGCCCGATATGACGTTGGGACACATATGGCCCATGGTTTACGTCCAGCGTTAACAGGCCGAAAATGACAACATGACGAAAGTGGCCCAAAGCTATAGTGGGCCTCTAACAGGTCGAATGTCAGACATGGCTGAATATGACCCAAATCCTTCATGGTCATTTATGGGACGAAAGTTTTGATGGTCTATAAATGGGCCCAAATGAAGCCGGACCTTTAACAGGCCGGAAATACACCGGGCCGTAATTCGGCCCAATTACTTAGCGGACTGTTAACGGGCCAGCACTGACCATGGGCCATGTTGATGACATGTTTAGGACAGGCCGTTGACGGGCCGATTTGACAGAAAATGTTGGGCCTTTAGCTGGGCCGGCCCATTATGGTCTGTAGAATCTTGTGGGCCTTTACCTGGGCTGGCCCATTGTGGTCCACAAAATCTTGTGGGCCTTTAGCTGGGCCGGCCCATTATGGTCTGCAAAATCATGTGGGCCTTTAGCCGGCTTGGCCCATTATGGTCCGCTAAATTTTGTGGGCCTTTAGCTGGGCCGGCCCATTATGGTCCGCTAAATCTTATGGGCCTTTGGTTGGGACGGCCCATTTAAACTTTGTGGGCCACTTTTGGGCTGGTCCACGTGTCAACATATCATAGGCCCATCTCGATCGTTGGATGAGTGACACCTGTGCCAACGCAGAGCTGACGCGTGAATCCGTCAGGCAATGAGAATTTTACACGTGGAAAATCGGCTTTGTTCGTGGCTGTTAAGGGGTTATCGGATCCAAAATCCGACCCGATAGCTTAACGGCGTTCCGTTACAGTGGATGCCACGTGTTGGTCACCCTTAACGAAAGCACTTCTGTGGCGCGCGATTTATCGTCATGGAAGTGGACACTTCCGTGATGATAATTTTGGCAATGTCATGGAACACTTCTACGACAGCACAGGTATGACTATCTTGGTTCTGTCATAAATTTGTCATGGATGTACATGCATGATAGAAAACGTGACCTACTGTGACAAACACGTATCATCACAGAAGTGTATTTTTTGTAGTTTCTTTCCCCATCCCCATCCCTTTTGTTGTTGGTTTTAGTCCATGATATCCCCGTGTACTGTTTGTGTGGTGCAATTTGAACTTCTGGTTTCTGCTTTGTTGTGTGGTTTGTCAATAAAGTGAAGTGAACCTGTCTTTATGTGGGGGAAGGTTTGTAACACATGGGTTGTGATGTTTATAATCATGTGGTTTTATCATTGTGGTGTAGTAGCTGAGATGTTCTTGTGTTTGTTTGTTGCTCCTGTCGTGATCTATGTGTTTATATGTTGCTCTTAATTTCTATTCTTTCGCTGAGCAGATAGTGAACCTGCTGTCATCCGAAAGAAGGTTGGTGACTTTTATTTTAGTGTAACTAGGCTTAAGAATGGTCGTTCTAAGAGGTGAGTGCAGCTGGTTAGAATTTATACCCATCTACCTTATGAACTACCTGTGGTTTTATACCTGAACTTCTTTACTCTGTCTTGTTGAACTTCTTTTACTTCTCTGGTGCTGAACATCTACATTTTTGTACTGCCTGTTGTGATGTAGCTGAACATCTATGCTTTTATATGTGATGAACTTCTTGAGTTCCTGATGCTGAACTTCTTTTACTTTCGATTGCTTGTTTTTTATCAAAGATTATGTTCCAAAAAATGAGTGTGAAGCTACTGTTCAAGATATTGCAATATCTTTTTCTCCTCGTGGAATGCTTCGATCTAATGTAGATGAGGTTGCACTGTATTGTCTACGTGCCAAATACCAGATATCAGATAAACTCATCCTGCCGTATTGGGTTTGTGTAAGTCAACCCTATAATAATTTCTTTTGTGTTTTGTTCTTTACCATATTAGTTAAAACTTGTTGGTCTCATTGTATTTCGTATGTTGTTGTTGTCTGCATTATTTTAGGACAAGATTTTCAGAGGTCAGTTTGATTCCCGTGTGAGGAAGTACTTCTTGGCGACTAGTCCAGATAGCATGGATGCGCATGATTCTGTAAGCAATAACTTGTTCTTTGTCTCTGTATTAGTTTCCACTGTGATCCACTCTATTTATATTTGTTTTACTTTTTCTTGTACCATTGATATTAATTTTTAGTTTTTAATGATTTGTGTGTTCATCTTGCTTCAGGTTGTTTTCCCCACTTTTGACCTACCTGAAATGCCTGCTCACTTGGATGGTGTTGGTCATTGGGTTTCGATATTTCTTGACCTGAAGAATTCAGGGTTCCAGCTTCTTGACTCCTACTATGGATCAAATGATGACTGTGTGGTATGCTTGTTTCGGCGGATGACCGATAACATCAAGAAGCTTTGGAACAATGCAAAAAATGACAAGGAGACACCCTTCAGCCCTCTTTCTATTGACCATTTCCCTTTGGATTGGATTTATGTCCCCCAGCAGACTAACAAATATGAGTTTCACTTTTCTCTCTATCACTTCTGTTTAATTGTAATTGTACATAAGCTGCAACGTATTTTATTCTTTGGCTTTCTTTTTGTTTTAACACTTTTCTTTTTTTGTTTCATGACAGTATCAACTGCGGATTCTTCATGCTTACGAATGTTAATTCGTTTCATGAAGGGGTTCTTACAAACTATTCCCATGATAATATCGTGGATATCAAGAAGACATGGTTGTACTCAATTGCATCTTCTAACTTGTTTGTCACAGACTTCCATGGTCTGCTCAGCTACTATACATGTAACTCTTGAAACTTGGGTTGCTTGCTTGGACTGCACCTTTTATTCTACATGAACTTCATTTTATCTATTTGTTTTGCTTGTGTATTTTGTTTCACTATTTTTTCTGTTCAATGCTTACTTCGACAACATCATTTTTTCTACTTGAACTTCAGAGAAGATACCTTTTATGCTTTTGTTAGCTATAGTCGAATGTTCTCCATTTCATCCGTTTATCTTGAACTGTGCGTTGGGTTGTGCTTGAACTTGATTAGTTTTTAGATGCAACACATTTTTTAGGTCAACTTCAGTAGTAACCATGTCATCTATATTTGTTGGATTGTACATTGTGTTGTACCTGAATTTCAGTTATATTTAATGGTCTTTTTTTTCTTTTCTTGATAGTGGAGCAATTGGACTTGACCGATTACCACTCCCCATTCCTTGGGGCATAGGAATACCTGCCTAGGGAGGAATCGATGAGTACAACTCCCAAAGAAGATGATAGCTCTCGAACCCTTATTCCTTCCAAGTTGGGGAAGTATGCTATCGATATTTGTGCTGCTCCAAATACCCCTTGCTCCAGGAAGGTTGGTGCAGTCGAAGCAGAGGTGATTTCGTCAGATGATGATTTTGGGAAGATTGCTTACCCGAAGAAGGGTAAATCTGCTATTGGTACTGTTGTTGGGAGAGGCGGGAAGAATGTTGTAATCACCAGGAGGAAACCGGCAGTTGAGTCTGGCAACATAACTTCCTCGAAGAGAGCAGCAAGATTGCCTATCAAGTGGTGTTCTACTATCGTTCCCCTAAATAAATGTAGTGACCCTCATCTATCCGAGGCCCGGAGGTTGAAACAGTATGTGCTTAGTGAAGATGGTTTGAAGAAGTATTCAAAGTGAGTATTTCTTCTTATTTTTGTCGCTACCAGACATGCTACTTTTCGGTGAGCTTCTGATGTTATAGTATCTGAACTTCTTTTCATTCTCCTTGTCTTGGAGTTGCGCTTCTAATATTTTCCCATACTCTAAATCTACAGCACAAGCTACTGCATGTTTACCATCCGTGGGAATGTGATTGACCTCACAGGACGTGTCATTTATCCTCTTTTCGGTGAAGGGCAGCAGATGGAAGGAGAGTAATGGATTATCTCATAAACTTGTGGAAGGATAAGCCGGAGACCTCTAAGATCTTCTCTTGTGCTGACACGGTTGTACTGAGTCCCAACTTCATACAGGTTTTTCTTCTTGTAACCATATCTCCCTTTTTTGCTCTAGTTTTGGTGTAGTGGCATTGGGAGGTGTTTCAATTCTGTTTTGTGAATGCAGTACTGCCTAGAGTATGATTTTTTCGCTGCACCAGTTCCAAAATTTGATGCAAAAAATCGACAAAACTCCTCCCAATGTTTGTTCTCAAGGAAGAAGACCTTCTTAACGCAAAGCTGGTTAGGTTTTCATAACTCTTGTTTTTTTAATTTTATGTACATCCTTTTGCTGAGTTTGTCAAGAATTTTTTGTTCATCTCGGTTGTTCAATACTTATGCTTTATAGTTTGTGTTCACCATTTCTTCAATCTTGGCAGGTTTTTTTGATACTTTTCAAGACAATTGACAAAATAGCGCACTATAGTGTGTATGTGCTGAATAGATATCATGGGAGCATTGACATCCTTGATTCACTTCTTTACTCTGATAAGGGACTTTCGTGAATAAGTTTCCACGAAGACTGCTAAAATATTGTGAGTGTTTCTAGCCTGAACCTTCCGTCATATTCTCTTTTTGACATGAAGTTTATTCTACCTTGTGTTGACAAAATATTTTTTTGTCTCTGTTTGGTAATACTGCTTGAAATTTGTGTGCTTGAAGTCACTATCATTTGACAGTTGAACATCTTGTATCGTTTAACTAGATTTTATGCAATTGTCGCTTTATGTATGTGAACTTAACTATTTTGTTTAAGATGTTTTTTATTTTCATCTTATTTGTCATTTCTGGCAGATCAAGAGATTTGTTATGTTGCTGGAGGAGATGTACGACAGGGCTGTGTACAAAGAGAGCAAGTAGCCAAACTGTGTGACTATTGCAAAGAGGCCGACTTTTATTGATGTTCCAAAGCAAGTGAATAGTGATTGTGGTTTCCTCTCCATGAAGTTCTGCTCTACATATGAGGTGATGAGCTTGTTGAAGCTTTTGGTGATGTTGAAGTATGTTTTGTCCTTGTTCTTGCCTCATCATCCTTTCATTTTTCTTGTGTCCTACAACCTTTTTGCACACACTACATTGCATGTGTCCAAGTGGTAGTCCATTCTCAGCCAGCACGATGACTCTATCTGCAGATGGTGCCCTTATTTGAGCCATCTGGTCTCTTTTCTTTGCTGCAGAAAGTTTCTTCCTACCCTTTGTTTCAGAGTACAGCGACAGTTTCATCACCTCTTGCTGCCGCTACTACATTAATTGGTCAACATCCTGCTTGCATTGGTTGGTTTGAGCAGCGGTCTGGTGCATTTCAGCTTCATAATAATGAAGGTCATCTTCGATTTCAGCATCCTCTTCAGCCATCCTTTCGTCAGCATCCTCTTGATTTGCTGAATGTATTGCATCAAGTTCTTCCACAAGCCTCTTGAGAACATAGAAGGCTCTGTCATATTGCTGGTCACATCTCATTGCTTTCTTGTTAACCATAAAATTTAGCTTCACCAAGATGTCTTGCTTGGATAGTCTTGAGCAGCCATCCAATGCAGTTGTGTTGTAGTCCCTTGTATCAAATGTTGGTTGTAATTTTGCAGTCTTTGTGTATCGTTTGAGGATATACTTGCCTGGAAATTTGTCAGGCTTCAGATAGCCTAGTATGTTCATGATGTCAAGGCAGAATAGACCTACATTATGTGATGAATGCAGAATACATAATCTGTGAGCCTGCAATGAGTTTCATATATTTGATATGATACTACAAGTTTAGCTATTTAATTGTTTTCCGGCTCACCTGTGTGTGTCCAAAGCTTGCATTCGCACTCATATATTTCATTCTCTGGGTCAGCTACAACCTGGAATTCATGCTTTGACCAGGAAACTCTTTCTTCATCATCATGGCCAACCTTGTTGTGGTAGTACACAAGGTACTTAGTGGGCTCTGCTGTAGGCTTTGCGCGAAATAGTGTGGCTTTTCTCATCATAGTCCTCATCTCGCTGTACACGGCTCTTGTGTACTTGATAGACATGTCTTCCTCGTAGCCGTAAGTTGTTTTTGTCACAGGATTGCTCTGCACATGTCACAAAATAAGATAGTATACGAAGCAGAGTCATGGGTTTCATTTTTTAATTACAATGTGCACATGTTGAGGGAAGTCAAAATATGATGGGGTTGTTTATTTTCTTAATACCATGTTGGTCATTGTTTGCTCGTTCTCCTTCTCCATCCGAGTTTGCATGCAAGCATTTACCCGCCTAGCAATCTTGTGTAGGTTCTGGTTCCCCTTGACAAACCCTCTCTTGAGCACGTGATTCATGCTCTCACTTCGTAGAAGTCATTGTAGCATAGAAAATGTTCTTGTAATATGTTGATATCCACATTTTCCTATCACTCCACATCTGCATCATCATTTGGTCATTCTGTAGGTTGTACTTGTGCACTAGTGCAGCCCAGGCAGCTTCAAAATCTGTTGGCATTAGTGGCCAGTCTAAGATAGCTGTGAAATACTCTTTGAATGTTTTATACTTTTTGTACAACAATGCGAGTCATTCCTTGAAATTCTTCAGGATGTGCCAATAGCATAGCTTCTCGATGGTGTTTGGGAATGATTGTGGTATAGCTTTCTCTATCGACGGGCACTGGTCTGCATGAATTAAAAAAATGAAACTTGCTTCTTCCACTGTTGTTGAACTTATGTTGTACAAGTACTTGAACTTCACAGGTAGTAGTAGGACTGTCTAATAATGTCACATATATTTTCCTGACAGCAGTGTTGTTGAACTTATGTGATACAACTACTTGAACTTCACAGGTAGTAGTAGGACTATCTAATGATGTAACACAATTTTTTCTTATAGCAGTGTTGTTGAACTTCTGTGGTACCAGTGCTTGAACTTCACATACATAACTATATTTTTGTGAACATGTTACATATATTTTTCTTACAACAGTCTCCTTGAACTTCTATGATTCCTGTATTTCAACTTCACATCTAGAACTATTTTTTCTAAACATGTGACATATAATTTTGCTTCTTGTACTGATTCTGTTGGACTTATGTGCTAACAGTGGTTGAACTGCTTGGTTTACATTATTTTTAGTTAAAACCAGTGTACTCAGTATAGACACAGAGACTGAAAAGGTGATGAAACTTGTAGAGTTTTTTTGAATTTACCTGTTAGAATGCAAGTTGGGTGTTTGTTGTTCATGCACCGTACAAATGTATCGAACAGCCACTTGAGTGATTTTGCATCTTTGTCTCTGATCAGGGCAACAACAAATATCATTGACTGCAAATGCTGGGTTGGTCCAACAAACACTCCCACAGGCATATGAAATCTGTTGGTCTTGTAAGTTGTGTCGAATGTTACGCAATCACCAAAGTCTTGAGACGCTCCTCGACAGCTTGCATTGGACCAGAATTTTTTTAACTGATTTCTCAGTGTCTACTTGTATATCATAGATTGACTCATCATTGATTGCCTTCATGTCTTTAAAGAAAGATACAACTTTCAATACAACATCCAAATCATCTTTCCTTGCATTCATGGCTTTCCTGCAAATTATATGCAAACATGCATTTGTTATTTTTTGCTAGTAAAGGGTGGTGACTTAGGATGCTATGTACATTGCAGTTTGTGCATTTTTGAATACTTACTGGTTTAGTAGGTATCGTCCAATAATGCTTAGCAAGTAGCTTCCATCTTCATTTTAGGATAGCATGGACATGATTGTTGTATGCTTGACATCATGGTACTGCAGGAGCTTTACATACTCCAAAATAGTGGGGTCATAATTCTTGTGTGAGTGCAAGAATACCAGCATGTCATCAGTTTGCATGAGGTGGTGATTATGATTGTACTCAATGTCCACTACCACACGTGTTATCCTCCTACACCTTCACCCTCATTCTTGCATTGCATCCTGTCCTCTGTGATGTTTCGTTTCGCTTCCTGTCAGCCTCTGAAACAGAAGTTGTGTGTTTCCCTTGGAACGCGCAAACAAAATACATGTGATTGTCATTCCCTCCCGTCTTCGTGATTCCAAAACCAGCGTGTCTAGCATATCTATTGTAAAATTCCCTTTATTTCTCTACATTCTGGAATCGCATCTTTATTCTTGGTATTATATAATCCAGGAGATCCGGCATCTGCCAAATAAGGAAAAATAATCCAAATGGCACGTTAAAATGCAGTATAAACTTATTATACTGGAGGTAGCAGAAAAATTGTAGATCATACAAGATGCATATATAAATACCTAAATTTTATTCATATCTGGAACCGCCTCCTCCATCGGCGTACTTGGAAGTATGCTGGTGGATACAAAGAATCCGCGGGGATTTCAAGCGTCACCCAATTAGGTGGAGGCACAAAGTGCTGCGGATAGGGCTGTGACCCAGCATCTTGGAAGTCTGCATGTGTTTCGGGTGTCATACAATTTTTGTGTCGAGCAGGTTGGTAATGCTATTGGTGCGTTTGAGGTTTGACCCACTGAGGTGGCTGTGGAACGCGTACAGGCTTAGGATTGTGCACTTGCTGCTAGGAACTTCTAAGCTTCTTTCTGCGTCTCTCATCTTGTTAGCATAATAAAAATAATGCGTTAGCACACAAGTTACATCTGCCTATACCCGTGTAGCTGAACTGAGCATTGTTCACAGCCTGAACTTCTCATATAAAAGTGTTGTTCATTATGATAGGTATCACACTCTAAACTAAGCTGAGCATCTGCCCATACTTATGTACCTGAACATAGCACTCTTCACAGAACTTATCTCACATTCTTTATTCTACACTATTTGATTTTTTTATACCTGAACTGAGCACTCTTCACATACTGAACTTCTTGATTGCCAAGGGGAAATATTGTCTACAGTTAAAAAACCTAACCTTGATGAGTTTGAATCGTTCAACCACTAGTTCATACCAACCTGACCTTCATGTGATCACATGTATTTTTAATTTTTTGCACACAACTAGATACATACCAACCAGAACTCTAGCACAATTACTAGTTGAACTTCACATGGTTTTTTATGTATGAATGCATGCAGATTTTTTAATGTTTGCAGCCTGGAGTGAGGCTCACACACTTTCGGTGTCAAAACCGGTGGATCTCGAGTAGGGGGTCCCGAATTGTGCAACTAGGGTCGATGGTAACAGGAGACAAGGGACACGGTGTTTACCCAGGTTCGGGCCCTCTGGATGGAGGTAATACCCTACGTCCTGCTTGATTGATATTGATGAATATGAGGATTACAAGAGTTCATATACCACAAGATCGTTCTGGCTAAACCCTAGAAGCCTAGCCTGTATGATTATGATCTTTTTTCTATGGACTAAACCCTCCGGTTTATATTGACATCGAAGGGGACTAGGGTTATACAGAGTCGGTTTACAAAGGAAGGAATCTACATATCCGAACGGCAAGCTTGCCATACACACAAAGGAGAGTCCCATCCGGACACGGGAGGAATTCTTCTGTCTTGTATCTTCATAGCCCATCAGTCCGACCCACGTTACATAGCCCGGATGCCCGAGGACCCCTTAATCCAGGAGTCCCTCAGTAGACCCTGAACCAGGCTTCAATTAAGATGTGTCCGCACGCAGATTGTCTTCGGCATTGCAAGGCGGGTTCCTCCTCCGAATACTCCAAAACAACTTTAGAACATAGAAAACGTGTCTGGTTCTGCAAAACGAGTATCACACACACACACACACACAGAGAGAGTATAGTATTTTACGAATCCAGTCCACTGATAACTTTTGTAGCGTGACATCACGTCACTGCCCAGTCATTATTTCGAACCGTTTTTAGCCTCCCGCTCCATGTTTCAAGATGCGGTTTTATTGGCATGTCTTGTCAAAGCAGAGATCGTGTCCCTTATTGCGGGATTCTCATTAATACGGGCGTGGGTAGTCCAACCATGCCGCCTTCACGACCCTTGGGGAATAGGCGAGTTTTAAGGCGAGTGGGGAGGCGCTTGATATTCACTGCCTCTATAAAGGGTTAAGGATTCACCTCTTTCCCCCACGCCTTTCTTCTCTCCGCCCATCCATTCTCGAGCTCCAGCGCCCAAGCTTCCATCCTTTCCACCTCAAAAAAGCATTCCAGCCATGTCCGGATCTGGAGCACAAGGCAAGTGGATGGTTTCCTCCGTCAAGGAGAAGGACATCACCAAGCTCCGAGAGGCGGGGTACTTGGCCAAGGAAATCGACCACTGACTTCCAGCAACGGGGCAGTTCATCACCACCCCAGAGCCCCATGAGAGGGTGGTATTCATCCCCCACTTCGTCTGCAGATTGGGATTGCCTCTCCACCCATTCGTCCGCGGAGTGATGTTCTACTACGGGCTGGATTTCCACGATATGGCCCCCAGTTCCTTCCTCAACATCTCAACGGATAGGGCTGTGACACAGCATCTTGGAAGTCTGCATGTGTTTCTGGTGTCATACAATTTTTGTGTGGAGCAGGTTGGTAATGCTATTGGTGCATTTGAGGTTTGACCCATTGAGGTGGCGGTGGAACGTGTAAAGGCTTAGGATTGTGCACTTGCTGCTAGGAACTTCTAAGCTTCTTTCTGCGTCTCTCATCTTGTTAGCATAATAAAAATAATGTGTTAGCACACAAGTTACATCTGCCTATACCTGTGTAGCAGAACTGAGCATTGTTCACAGCCTGAACTTCTCATATAAAAGTGTTGTTCATTATGATATGTATCACACTCTAAACTAAGCTGAGCATATGCCCATACTTATGTACCTGAACATAGCACTCTTCATAGAACTTATCTCACATTCTTTATTCTACACTATTTGATTTTTTTATACCTGAACTGAGCACTCTTCACATACTGAACTTCTTGTTTGCCAAGGGGAAATACTGTCTACAGTTAAAAAACCTAACCTTCATGAGTTTGAATGGTTCAACCACTAGTGCATACCAACCTGACCTTCATGTGATCACATGTATTTTTATTTTTTGCACACAACTAGATACATACCAACCAGAACTCTAGCACAATTACTAGTTGAACTTCACATGGTTTTTTATGTATGAATGCATGCAGATTTTTTAATGTTTGCAGCCTGGAGTGAGGCTCACACACTTCCGGTGTCAAAACCGGCGGATCTCGAGTAGGGGGTCCCGAAATGTGCAACTAGGGTCGATGGTAACAGGAGACAAGGGACACGGTGTTTACCCAGGTTCGGGCCCTCTGGATGGAGGTAATACCCTACGTCCTGCTTGATTGATATTGATGAATATGAGGATTACAAGGGTTCATCTACCACAAGATCGTTGTGGCTAAACCCTAGAAGCCTAGCCTGTATGATTATGATCTTTTTTCTATGGACTAAACCCTCCGGTTTATATAGACATCGGAGGGGACTAGGGTTATACAGAGTCGGTTTACAAAGGAAGGAATATACATATCTGAACGGCAAGCTTGCCATACACACAAAGGAGAGTCCCATCCGGACACGTGAGGAATTCTTCTGTCTTGTATCTTCATAGCCCATCAGTCCGGCCCATGTTACATAGCCGGATGCCCGAGGACCCCTTAATCCAGGACTCCCTCAGTAGCCCCTGAACCAGGCTTCAATGAAGATGTGTCCGCGCGCAGATTGTCTTCGGAATTGCAAGGCGAGTTCCTCCTCCGAATACTCCAAAACAACTTTAGAACACAGAAAACGTGTCCGGTTCTGCAAAACGAGTATCACACACACACATGCAGAGAGTATAGTATTTTATGAATTCAATCCACTGATAACTTTTGTAGCGTGACATCACGTCACTGCCCAGTCATTATTTCGAACCGTTTTTAGCCTCCCGCTCCATGTTTCAAGATGCGATTTTATTGGCATGTCTTGTCAAAGTAGAGATCGTGTCCCCTTATTGAGGGATTCTCATCAATACGGGCGTGGGTAATCCAACCACGCCGCCTCCACGACCCTTGGGGAATAGGCGAGTTTTAAGGCGAGTGGGGAGGCGCTTGATATTCACTGCCTCTATAAAGGGTAAAGGATTCACCTCTTTCACCCACGCCTTCCTTCTCTCCGCCCATCCATTCTCGAGCTCCAGCGCCCAAGCTTCCATCCTTTCCACCTCAAAAAAGCATTCCAGCCATGTCCGGATCTGGAGCACCAGGCAAGTGGATGGTTTCCTCCATTAAGCAGAAGGACATCACCAAGCTCCGAGAGGCCGGGTACTTGGCCAAGGAAATCGCCCACCGGCTTCCAGCAACGGGGCAGCTCATCACCACCCCGGAGCCCCATGAGAGGGTGGTATTCATCCCCCACTTCGTCCGCAGATTGGGATTGCCTCTCCACCCATTCGTCCGTGGAGTCATGTTCTACTACGGGCTGGATTTCCACGATATGGCCCCCAGTTCCTTCCTCAACATCTCAACGGATAGGGCTGTGACCCAGCATCTTGGAAGTCTGCATGTGTTTCAAGTGCCATACAAATTTTGTGTGGAGAAGGTTGGTAATGCTATTGGTGCGTTTGAGGTTTGACCCATTGAGGTGTCGGTGGAACGCGTACAGGCTTAGGATTGTGCACTTGCTGCTAGGAACTTCTAAGCTTCTTTCTGCGTCTCTCATCTTGTTAGCATAATAAAAATAATGTGTTAGCACACAAGTTACATCTGCCTATACCCGTGTAGCTGAACTGAGCATTGTTCACAGCCTGAACTTCTCATATAAAAGTGTTGTTCATTATGATAGGTATCACACTCTAAACTAAGCTGAGCATCTGCCCATACTTATGTACCTGAACATAGCACTCTTCACAGAACTTATCTCACATTCTTTATTCTACACTATTTGATTTTTTTATACCTGAACTGAGCACTCTTCACATACTGAACTTCTTGTTTGCCAAGGGGAAATACTGTCTACAGTTAAACAACCTAACCTTCATGAGTTTGAATGGTTCAACCACTAGTGCATACCAACCTGACCTTCATGTGATCACATGTATTTTTTATTTTTTGCACACAACTAGATACATACCAACCAGAACTCTAGCACAATTACTAGTTGAACTTCACATGGTCTTTTATGTAAGAATGCATGCAGATTTTTTAATGTTTGCAGCCTGGAGTGAGGCTCACACACTTTCGGTGTCAAAACCGGTGGATCTCGAGTAGGGGGTCCCAAACTGTGCAACTAGGGTCGATGGTAACAGGAGACAAGGGACACGGTGTTTACCCAGGTTCGGGCCCTCTGGATGGAGGTAATACCCTACGTCCTGCTTGATTGATATTGATGAATATGAGGATTACAAGAGTTCATCTACCACAAGATCGTTGTGGCTAAACCCTAGAAGCCTAGCCTATATGATTATGATCTTTTTTCTATGGACTAAACCCTCTGGTTTATATAGACATCGGAGGGGACTAGGGTTATACAGAGTCGGTTTACAAAGGAAGGAATCTACATATCCGAACGACAAGCTTGCTATACACACAAAGGAGAGTTCCATCCGGACACGGGAGGAATTCTTCTGTCTTGTATCTTCATAGCCCATCAGTCCGGCCCATGTTACATAGCCCGGATGCCCAAGGACCCCTTAATCCAGGACTCTCTCAGTAGCCCCTGAACCAGGCTTCAATGAAGATGTGTCCGCGCGCAGATTGTCTTCGGCATTGCAAGGCGGGTTCCTCCTCCGAATACTCCAAAACAACTTTAGAACACAGAAAACGTGTCCGGTTCTGCAAAAACGAGTATCACACACACACACACACACACGCAGAGAGTATAGTATTTTACGAATCCAATCCACTGATAACTTTTGTAGCATGACATCACGTCACTGCCCAGTCATTATTTCGAACCGTTTTTAGCCTCCCGCTCCTTGTTTCAAGATGCGGTTTTATTGGCACGTCTTGTCAAAGCGGAGATCGTGTCCCCTTATTGCGGGATTCTCATCAATACAGGCATGGGTAATCCAACCACGCCGCCTCCATGACCCTTGGGGAATAGGCGAGTTTTAAGGCGAGTGGGGAGACACTTCATATTCACTGCCTCTATAAAGGGTTAAGGATTCACCTCTTTCACCCACGCCTTCCTTCTCTCCGCCCATCCATTCTCGAGCTCCAGCGCCCAAGCTTCCACCCTTTCCACCTCAAAAAAGCATTCCAGCCATGTCCGAATCTGGAGCACAAGGCAAGTGGATGGTTTCCTCCGTCAAGGAGAAGGACATCACCAAGCCCCGAGAGGCCGGGTACTTGGCCAAGGAAATCGCCCACCGGCTTCCAGCAACGGGGCATCTCATCACCACCCCGGAGCCCAATGAGAGGGTGGTATTCATCCCCCATTTCGTCCGCAAATTGGGATTGCCTCTCCTCCCATTCGTCCGCGGAGTCATGTTCTACTACGGGCTGGATTTCCACAATATGGCCCCCAGTTCCTTCCTCAACATCTCGACATTCATTGTCATGTGCGAGACCTTCCTCCGCATCCCATGCCACTTCCGATTGTGGTGAAGCCGAAGGTGATGGGTGGTCAACACGCAGAGTGTGGAGGCGCCATGGTGAGCAAGCTGCCAAATGTCACATGGCCCAAAGGTACCTTCGTGCAGACCGTCAAAGGGTGGCAACAACAATGATTCTATGTCACAGATCCTCGCGATGCCACCTGGGCCGCGGCTCCTGAATTCCATTCCGGCTCCCTGATGCAGCTCACCTCCTGGATAGAGAAGGGCTGGACTGGTCTTCGTCGGACGAGCTGACATCGCTTCAGACGCGCATCAGGAGCCTAGTGGACAAGAACGTCAAGCTTGTCAATGTGATCCAGGTGATGCTTGCTCGCCGGATCCTTCCGTGCCAAAGCCGGAATTTCCGTTTGTGCGAGTTCGATCCGGCCAAGCACCAGACCTTGCAACAACTCTTCGGCACTACGCATGAAGACATCTGGAGGGTGCTCTTTAAGGCCAACAAGACGTGGCCGGCGACGATCGAGGACTGCGGGCACGACCTAGCCCATCCCGCCAGTGCGGTAAGTTTTTCAGGGTGTATCCTTTACTTGCATACTCAAGGAAGACGTCTATGCTTCCGCATTCATTTTTTCAGGGTTGGACAAAGAAGGCGGAGCTGATCCAGTGTCTGGTTCCACTGCCCGAAAACCCAGCAATCCCTCTTCTAACGAAGATGCTGGTTCCGGCGCCCTACCAAGCGCCGGAGAAGAAGGCCAAGAAGAAGGCCATGGAGACCAGTAGTGGTCTCCGCCGTAAGGGCACTTCGGACGTGACGTCCGAAGACGCCGAGACCCATTCCTCCCTCACCTTGGACGACAAGTAGGAGGAGGAGACCAATTCTCCCTTGGAGGGGGGAATGAAGAAAAGGGCGGCCTCCACACATCTGGAGGAAGAGGCGTCCAAGAAGGGGAAGATTTCCCTCGTGGACAACTCCGCATGGGACATCGACAGCAGCTCCAAGTGGCGCCCCAGGGACAAGCCCCTGGTAGAATCATGAGTACTCAAAGACGAGCGCACATATCCGGCTCCTTTACTTCATGGTTTTAACATGTTGTATCATGTGCTACAATCCGGCTCATTCCGACCTTGAGCGATCCTCATCTTCGGGGAATTCACTGGATCCGAAGGTGATGGACAGCGGGTCCCTTCCGGCGGCCTCTTCTCCCAAGGCCATGGATAACACTGAGGTACTGTGCCGAAGGACCTCCCCAGGCCAGGGAGAGACGCAGGAGGCCATCAGGGCGGCGCCAGAGGGTGAACCCTTGGTCGCCGGACACATGGGGGAGCAAATCCCCATGGAGACTGGCGATGGGGGTCATATCCAATCCGGCCCCCAGCCGAATACAATTCGGGAGACCTATACGGCTACGGAATCCGGCAAGCAGCCTCCTTCAAAAGAAGGAGGTGCACTGATTCCACCGGTGACCTCCATCCATCGAGAGGCACCGGATACTCTACTGGAAGCGCTGTGAAGTGCTTCTATTATTGAGGAATACCGTACCCTCATGGGTACGGTGGTTGAGAGGATTCAGTCCACGAAGAGCAGGCTGACCGAAGCCTGCACAAGCCTTCTGACAGGCTTTGAGGTCTGAAACGCAATTTATGCAAAAGGAATGACGTAGTATAGACAGTAGCCCCTGGTACATTATTCGGTGTTCGAAAAGAAAAGCCGGACAGAGGATCAAGTAATTTTTGTAGGAGACTAACCATACGTGTCTATGTGAATAAGCAGGCGTCTTTGCTGGCTATGACCTCTCATGCTGCTGAGGTCTCCAGACTGAAGCAGAGTTTGGAGCAGACTAAGGAAGAGCACGGCCGTGTGAAGAAACAGCTGGAGGACCATCAAGGTATGCGATGACCTTGTTTAGGTTCAGGAATTATGAATGATTTGTGTTGACCATAGTGCTATGATATCTTGGAGGAGCGACGACCGAGCTGGAGACCCTCAAGAAGGCATTGGACGAAGCCCAGGAGAGAGCGGCAAAAGAACAAGACGCTCGCGAGAAACACGAGGCCAGGGTTGGTGAGGTCCAGGAGGAGCACCTGGACGCCGTGAAGAAATGCGAGTCCTTGGAGCGCAATGTTACGGATCAAGAGTCCGAACTTGCCAAGGCCTGCTGAAGTGCACACGATGCCCGGGTTGAAGCCCAGGGCGCCCTCTAGGAAATCCAGGAGGCCAGAAAAATCACGGCGGGTAAGGCCATTATTATGCAGAGCAAGTACGTGAAGAAAAGGTTCCTCTTACTGACTCGGATTTGGAGTTCTCTAGGGACGTTTGCGGATCTGCCGCGCAGTGCTACCGATGCTGCGGAATTCTTTTGAGCCGAAGAGGGGGGCTTGATGGAGAAGCTGTTCTGGTCGCAATACCTTGCGCCAGAGCATCCAGTGCCCCTTAGCGATCAGCTGAAACAGCTGACCGAACTGCATAGGGTGGCCTAACTGGCCATGAAGGATTTGATAATCCATCTATGGCCTACCGAAGCCATACCCAGCAGCTACTTTGGGCTCGTGAAGCGGCTGGTCAATGCCTGACCTCGGCTTGATGCCATCAAGCGGTCGGTCTGCATTGAAGGTGCGCGGATGGCATTCGCCTGTGTCAAGGTGCAGTGGGCGAATATGGACGCCGTCAACCTTGCCACTGAGGGACCGCCCGCAGGCAAGGAGCACCGCACGCCCGAGCGGTATTTTGAGGATGTCCTGAAGGGATCCCGCATTATAGAGGGCCAATGTTCAAAAGTCATTTTCTTGGAATGAAGTCATTCATGTTATCCCTTCCTATATTGTAAAACAAAGTCTTTATGTAATATAATGTTTGTTGTTTGAAAATTTTACCTCCTGTGCGGTCGTTTTGTTAAATCTGAGAGTTGGCCAGTCGTCGGCTTCAGCCCCCACGTAGGTAGTACAGAGTTGTTTGGGATAAATCTAAACACTCTTGGTCCAATAGTTTGGTCCTTGAAGGAGGTTTTTAGCGCAACGAACCAGGCAATGGGACTATGTGGCTGTAGCACTCTCACTTAGCCATAGGAGTTTGACAATAGAAATGTAGGCGCAGTCCCTAGTTAGTATTCAATCCGAACTAGGGTGATGTAGACACCTGATCAGGCATAGGCCGATTCATCGCATAATGCGGAAAAAATCGCAAAAGATTTGTAACCTCTGAATAGCTGACCAGCTCTCACCATATCATGAAAGTCAGTTTTCAGCTTTCTCTACTGAGGTGTTTGCTCGGATAAACTAGAAACACAATAGCAGTAGTTATCCCTTTACTACCCTAGACGATAGGACGGAACGTTAGGTAGCAAGCACAGGAGCCGGGCAACCCAACTATTTGCCAAAGACATGATTCGGAGTCGATGCATATAATGCTAAAATTCAGGGTGCCGAACTGTATTGTAAAAAGTCTTCGGACTTTGTTGCTGTAGTATGGGGCATAATGAAGCCCCTGGAGAATCAAAGCGTACCAAAGTGTACGGGTGCAATCTATATGAATGATAAAATGAAGTAGTAAGCTAGTGCCATGTAAGTTGGGCCACAAACTGTTTCGATTATAATTTGATTAATATGTCAAAGCGTATTTGTACAAATAGTGCGGTAAGCAACCTGGCTATTTAACATGCCAAGACCAAGGGGGGCTGCGTGCGGGTGCTGAAAACAGGTAGAACGATCGTCAAGAAGAACATCTAGAGATTCCCCCACACGTCTGTACTGCTTGCCGCCTTTGTGTATGTATCCTTCGAAAGGACCGATGCTCAGGCCATCGGGAGGGGCCTGTGAAAAAGAGACCAAAAATGGTAAAAAAAGGGAAAGGAAAATTATGTGTGTGAGCCGTATGATGGACCACAATCATGTTATGCCTCCTTATATGCCCATGGTATTTTGAGTGCGTAGTTATGTACGCGCGGTACGTACGCCGCCAGTTGGTCGGGACTGAGACAGGGGCTGAATTTCTAGTTGAGCTCCTGACGGGCTGGACTGTTCTGCTGCAGAGTAGTCCGGGCTCGTTTGACAGTATCCGGGAGCTTGGCCGCTGAATTAAGGTTCTGCTTGATAAGGCCGCTCTGTACTTCTGCTGCTAGGGCCGCGGTGTGCTCCTCAGTACGGAGGGAGTGCTTCGTGTTTCCGTTGACTGTTATGACACCTCGTGGTCTCGGCATCTTAAGTTTGAGATAAGCATAATGTGGCACCGCATTGAATCGAACAAATGCAGTTCATTCGAGCAGTGCGTGATAGCCACTGCGGAAGGGGACGATGTCAAAGATCAATTCTTCACTTTGGAAGTTGTCTGGAGATCCGAAGACAACTTCCAATGTGATTGAACCCGTGGAACGGGCCTCTTCACCTGGTATTACTCCTTTGAAGGTAGTTTTTGTGGGCTTGATCCTGGATGGATCGATGCCTATTTGGTAGACTGTATCCGGATAGAGTAGGTTGAGGCTGCTGCCACCGTCCATGAGGACTAGCGTGAGGTGGAATCCATCAATGATTGGGTCGAGGACCGGTGTGGCTAAACCGCCATGACGGATACTAGTCGGATGGTCCCTGCGATCGAAAGTGATCGGGCAGGACAACCATGGGTTGAATTTTGGGGCGACTAGCTCTATCGCATAGACGTCCCTGAGCGCACGTTTGCGCTCCCTCTTGGGGATATGGGTAACATATATCATGTTCACCATTTTAACCTAGGGGGAAACTTCTTTTGCCCCCCTGTGTTCGGCGAATGGGGATCCTCGTCATCATTCTCGCTTTGCGACCCCTTCTCCTTGTCTTCGGTATTTAACTTGCTGACCTGTTTAAAGACCCAACAACTCCAGTGGGTATGATTGGCTGGTTTATCAGGGGTGCCGTGGATCTGACATGGACGATCGAGTATGTGGTCCAGGCTGGAAGAGCCTGAATTGTTCCTTTTATATGGCTTCTTCCGCTGACCGGACTTGGAGCCACTAAACCAGCGTTGACCGCCGTGTCATCAGTATTGTCACTATTGATTCGACGCTTATGTCTGTTGCGTCGGGGCTTGCCGTTGCTATTGTTGGCTTCAGAGGTGCCGGGTTCGCTCGCATTATTATTGCTACAGGCTAGCAAACTATCTTCACCCGCACAAAAGCGGGTCGTAAGTGTTGTGAGCGCTGCCATAGAATTCGGCTTTTCTTGGCTGAGGTGTCGGGCGAGCCATTCGTCGCGGATGCTATGCTTAAAGGCTGCTAGGGCTTCGGCATCCGGACAGTCGACGATCTGGTTCTTTTTGGTTAAGAACATGGTCCAGAATTTCCTGGCTGACTCTCCAAGCTGTTGAACTATGTGACCTAAGGCATCTTCCAGGTCCTCCCAGCTGCCAATGGAGTTTTTGGGCAGGATGTTCAACCAGTGCCGAGCTGGTCCTTTGAGTTTTAGCGGGAGGTATTTGATGGCATGAAGATCATCATCAAGGGCCATATGGATATGGAGAAGAAAGTCCGCAATCCATACTGCGGGATCTATTGTTCCATCATATGATTCGATGTTGATGGGTTTAAACCCTTCTGGGAATTCATGCTCCATTACTTCATCAGTGAAGCACAGGGGGTGTGCGGCACCTCTATATCGGGCTAGGTCGCAACGTAGTTCGGATGGAGTCCGTCTGTGGCTTTAGTCCCGGGCTTGATTATGCTTGTCATGTTTGGCTTGATAGTCATTGTCGCGTGTCGAGGCATGCCCCCGTGATCCGTAGATCGACCTGGCCGGACCTTCTTTATTCTTCAGGTCCTATCACAGGTCATATGTGCGTCCCCGAGCTGTTGTGTCTCTACCTTTACGGCGAGATATTATTGGCCGGTGTTCGGCTTGAGTTGCCCGTTTTGTCTTGGCCACGTGGTGGTCGGTCAACCACATTACGCGGCGCTGGTACAGGCTCAAGTGCCTCGTTGTCGAATTGAGGTAGCAGCTTACGCTTCGGCTAACTTTTGGTTGGGTGCACGAGGCCAGATTCCTTGGCTGCCAGGACATTACTCGATCTGTCGTTGAGTAGATCTTGGTCAGCTTGAAGCTGCTGCTTTTTATTTTTAGGCTCCTTGCAGTGGCTATTAGCTGTTTCTTAAAGCGCTCATGCTCGAGAGGTTCCTTAGGCACGATAAATTCTTCGTCGCTGAGGCTCACCTCATCCTCGAAGGGTGGAAGGTAATTACTGTCCTCCGAGTCTTCTTTTGTGGCCTGTTCATCAGGACTAACTTGCCCATCCTCCCGATCGTCTTGTTCGGAGTTTTGCTCGACAGGGTTTTCTTGGTCCTCTACATCGTCTGGAGTATTATTGTCTCTCGTGCCGGTATTGCTGTCTTTGCTGCGGCGCGATTTAGATCGGTGCCGTCGGCGTTTTGGTTGTATCTTGGGAGGTTTATCCTCTACTGGATTCTTCTCATTATCGCCGTCACCCTCCTTGGGTCCATCCACCATGTACACGTCGTACGAAGAGGTGGTCGTCCAACGTCCGGTAAACGGCGGGCTTTGGACCTGCTCTTCTCCGGCATCGTGTCCATACCATCGATGTCTTTGGACCAGTAATCGAGCATGTCAGTTAAGTCCTCGACTATGGCGATGAAGTGGATGGTGGGTGGGATGTAAAATTCCCCTAGTCCGAGCTAGGCGTAGTTCAGACATTGCTCCTCTGTAATGACGAGGGATCGCATCAAGTCCACAGCCGCGCTTAAAGGCGAGGTTTCGCCAGGGAGAAGAGAATCCATGGAGAACGGCGGGCAAGGGATTCCTCGGCCGAGCTCACACGATGCTGACTTCGAGAGTTCGGAGCCAGGGTCCGGGGAAGAGTCCGGCTTTGTGATGGTTTCCACTGACACTGCTTCCTCCGGCTCTCCCGTACTAGGCCCAGTGGCCACAGATAGTCCGGCAGGTTTAGAAATCCCGTCTTTGGTCCTGGCGATGCACTCCGGCTCTAAGGCTAGAGCGGAGGTTGGGGTCGTGAATACTTGGAAGATCAAGTCTCCTCGGATGTTACCGACATAATCCAAGTTTCCAAAACTAATCTGGTGACCAGGGGCGTAGCTTTCGATCTGTTCCAGATGGCCAAACGAGTTGCCCGCAGTGCGAAGCCACTGAACACAAAGATCTAACCAGGAGGAAAACCTCCCCCATGGCAGTATTGTTGTAGATGATTGATGGAGCTATCGAACCTTCTAGCAGTGACATAGTGGAACTTTCAATGAAAGCACCAATGTCAGAGTCAAAATCGGCGGATCTCGGGTAGGGGATCCCGAACTGTGCGTCTAGGGTCGATGGTAACATGTGACAAGGGACACGGTGTTTACCCATGTTCGGGCCCTCTTGATGGAGGTAATACCATACGTCTTACTTGATTGATATTGATGAATATGAGGACTAAAAGAGTTGATCTACCACGAGATCGTTGTGGCTAAACCCTAGAAGCCTAGCCTGTATGATTATGATATCTTTTCTATGGACTAAACCCTCCGGTTTATATAGACACCAGAGGGGCCTAGAGTTGTACAGAGTCAGTTTACAAAGGAAGGAATCTACATATCCGAACGCCAAGCTTGCCATCCACGCAAAGGAGAGTCCCATCCGCATATGGGAGGAATTCTTTTGTCTTGTATCTTCATAGCCCATCAGTCTGGCCCATGTTACATAGCCCAGACGCCCGAGGACCCCTTAATGCAGGACTCCCTCACACACTACAAGAACTTCACATGGCTCAAAGAAGATAACAGACGGTAGGAAGTTCAATCATACCTTGGATAGAACTTTGGCCAACATTTTTCCAGCAGCAGATTGGACACCTTGAGAGCAATTTGATGGATAGTTAGGAGAGGAATTGCAAGGCAATCCATGTCTTGCAGAGGGCGGGGAGTTCATCTCCATGAAGCAAGAAAGTCAGGTAAGGAAAAATTGAAGTAGTAGGCAATACCAGGGAGGAAGTTCATCTACCTGTTGTGTCGCGTCCATTGCTAGATTTGAAGGCGCCGCCCGTAAGATGCTCCCTTGGCCGAGCCATTCACTGTAACTTGTGCCTTGGCCGTCATCAGCTCTGCCAAGCCATCGGGAGGTGAGGTTGTTAGGAGGAGGAGGCTTCTGGAAGTCCATGGCGACGGTTCGTCGCAGAAAGTCCGGCGGCTTTGCCGCCTCCAAGCGACGCGGGCTCCCTCGCACCGGCTTCCGCCGTCGCTCGCTCGCCCGCGCCGGCTGTCGGACAGGATGTGGTGACAGAGGGAGTGGAGCTGGATCTGGTTGGCAACAGTGGTAGAGGGGATGGCGACGGAGGAGTTAGATCCGGTCGTCAGCGGTGAGTCATGGCAGATGTGGGAGTTGGCCGCTGCTCTAGCGGAGGAGAGGGGAGGCGGCGGGGGGAGCGATCCCAATGGGGTGGTCAGGATCCTGGTCAGTCACCTGGTCGGGACGTGGGGGTTCAGGCATTGGGCTTTGGGAAGTTTGGGAGGGGTCCATCGGCCCCTTATAGGGTTGGTTGTGATCAAAATAACTATTCTAATCCTCGGAGGATTAGAATAGTGTTGTCCTATATATATCACTATATATATATATATATATATATATATATATATATATATATATATATATATATAAGTGACTAGACAGATCATTCACACAATTACATAAGTGACTATACAGATCATCTGCACACACCTGAAAAACAATTGTATGCATTCTAAACTAGGAGAAACGATCATCTAGTCATCTACTTCTTGTGACACTCCCGCCACTGTTCTGTGGCTCGATCCCTCATTTGGGGCTGGAAGAAGACACTCCCTCATGTCAAAGATCCGCATGTACATCTTGTAGCTTGTGTACACATCCTTGTGTACTTGACGTGTTGTTCATCCACTCTCTCATTCTAGACACTATGCCAGGTGTTCTTGTCCTTCTTGCTCTCATCCTTTATCTTCATGTAGTAGGGGACGATGATGGCTGAGGCGAGGTTAACCAAGGAGTTTTGTTTATTGTTGTCGATGCACCAGACCTTGTAGTGGTCCTGGATGTTGACAAGATTCTAGCATTTCAAGCCCGAAACCTTGAGCACTTTTAGATCGTTGGTGGTGTCCGCTGTAGTGAAGCTATAGTCGGAGCTGTTGATAAACCTGGAGAAACGCTCACAAGGCCTTGTAGCCAGGTGGTAGTGGTAGACAAGGATGTCATGTCGCATGCACAACTGGGCAACAACAACCTTCTGATCGTGCCCAGCGCGACCGATGGTGTACTCGAGGTCAAAGCCGACCACTTTGTACTTGTCCTCAGTAAGCAACTGCTCCATAGTTTGGATGATCTCTCCACCGAGACCGGCTCATTCGTTCACACCACCAACAGGGCCTTCCCCCTCATGTGAGTGTCCACTATGTGATGAGTGGTGAAGTGCCCGCCGTTGTCGTCATCAGCTGCTGGGAGCGCCATTACAGCCAAGGGGAGCGTTATTTGGAACCGCTGGATGTCCTCTCTGTATGTGTCGTCATGGGTGTGATTATTGTGTCGTGTGGTGTGAGAGATGAAGGTAAATGGCCCCAGAAATAAATGGGGGACGGGTGGCTTGGATTCTCGGCGCCTCCAATGGCAGTTTTTGCAGCGCGAAACTACATCGTGGCACCGCGCCGATGCAACCGCATGCACACGAACATACGTGATCGTGCGCCGACCCCAAACACTGGCATTGCGCATGGAGGGACGAGGGCAGAGCGCGCAGAGGGATGCGAGAGCACAACACGTGCGGCGGGACACGAGCAGAGCGCGTCGTGGCCGCCTCAACCGCGAGCAACCACATGCATAGAGCAGTTGAACATGTAGGAAATGGTCGTCTATAAGCCGGCCGACAGTTGCATCATTGCGTAGAGAGCAGTCGTCTGCTACTACCTCTGTCTTGGTCTATTAGTCCCCTTTATATTTTGTGCCATATTTTGACCTTAAATTTAACCAACAAAATGTTAATTCATGTTACAAAAATTATATAATTGGAAACGATGTTCAAATACGAATCCAACGATATAATCTCTAGCGACATGCATTCGTATTTTATTCGCACGTCTTATCACCCCGCTGCCACTGACGGCCTAGAGCGAAAGCTTGAGTAGCGCGCGGGGGTGTTCTTTTGGCTAAACGATGGTGAGCCCATTCCCACGCAACCGCACAGGTTCCCGCGCAAGCTTCCCGCCTGACTCGGTGAAATCCCCAAAAAACCCAATGCTTACCGGCCTACTATAAAACACTCACAGCCGGCGAGCCCTGGATGGCATTTTACCCTCCCTCCCTGTAGCTTATCTCGTCTACTTCTCCCACAATTGCCAATGTCATAGGTCCATCATCGTCGCTCAACCACTCCGCCGTCATCAGAGGACAGCTCCAGCTGGGAGGCTACAACACGGCGGCGGCGTAGTCCAAGGCATAGTATACTGCGCGTGGCGTCCCTATTGGGTGTGCGTGGAACACCCATCACACGCTCTGCCACCGCTGCCCGTCAACAGCTATTGTCGACCGCCGTTGCCTCCACCCCATCATCTGCCGCCGTGGCTGCCACACCACCGTCGAAAGCCAGGGCCATCACCCGCTCCGTCGCCGCGGCCCGAAGGCGGGAGGTGGCCGTCATGGCCGCCACCCCACTGCTAGCCACTATGGCCATCACCCGCTCCGCCACCGCCGCCAGAAGGTGGGATGTGCTGGTTGTGGCCGCCAGCCCACCGTCGACCGCCAGGGTCATCACCCGCTCCACCACCGCCGCCGGAAGGCGGGAGGCGGAGGTGGATGCCCACACGTGCGTCTGCAACCTTGCGCGCTACATCGAGTTCCTGCGGGAGGAGGAGGAGCACCTCATCGAGCACGCAAAGAGCCTTACCGCCACTGCATAGGCGAGGAATCAGGAGATCTACAAGGAGAACCATGGAGCGGCAGAGGGCATTCGAGGTCAGCTGTCACAGCCCTAGAATTTGATTGCAATTAGTTTCATAAGCATCCTGCATCATGTCTAAATTTCTGAAACTTGAATTGAGGAAAGTGGAAGTCTCAAAAACTTAAATAAAAAAAGGGGCAAGGACCCTTAAGCTTGCATTCAGTGAAACCAAAATGGCCTTCATTAATGTTTGATAATTTTGGCAAGGGTTTGTATCCAAACCAAAAATATTGAACATTTTTAAGGAATTATTTTGGCACTTAATTTAAATCATTATTGTATTTGAATTTGGAATTATATTCATAATATATGGGATATATTTTCAATTAACTTTGAAATGTTTTATGTGCTGTTGGAAAAGTCCATCTAGCAACATAAAATTATTCAAAGGGTTTTGTCACTGTTTTGAAATTATATTGAATTTGAATCAGTGGCAAAATGATTAAATAAAAAGAAAACAAAACAGAATTATAAAACAGAGTAGAAACTCACCTGACTTACCTGCAGCCCACCTAGCCGGCCGTTACTGTGCAGCCCAGCAGCCCACCTCCCCTGCCAGTTGTCTTCCTCCTCTCGCCAGAAGGCAGAGGGGAAGCAACACACGGCGCGAGCGCGCCTCGCCGACAACAGCTTGCCTGCCTGCCCCTCCCCGACGCGTCTGGACGAGCGCCACGCGACCCTCCCGGGCTCTCTCTCACTCTCTCTCGTCCCCATCCCTTCCCCTGGATTTCCCTCTCTCTCACGCCTGAGCGCGTCCATCGTCGCCGCACGCCATAGCCACAGCCACCGGCCACCCCATGCCTCACCAACGTGCTAGGAAGCTCCGCTACTTTGTCCTCGTCCCTCCTTGCTGAGCCAGGCGACGAGGAGAGCCCCGAAGCGACGCCCGCAACATCATCTCCAACCACGGCCGGCCGAGATCGCCGCAGCCATCTCGTCGCCCCTAGGCCTTCCCCGAGCACACCGACCTTCCCTACGTCTCCGCTGTGAGCTCACGTACCGAACCCCCCTCTCCCCTTGCTCGATTGCGCCGCGTAGTCATCGTCCCCATTGAGCCCGAGAGCCCTCCGCCTCCGGCCATGGCGCCGCCGTGGTCTGAGCCATCGTAGCCCGCATCCGCGCGCGTCACCATGCTCATCAGCTCCGCAGGAAGCCAAAGCCACCGCCAGTTCCTTTCCCAGTGCATCGCAGCCGCGTCCCCGCACCCGGCCGAACTCCGGCCGCCGCTCCGCCGTCGCCGCCATCGCTACCCTGCACCCCGGCAACTCCCGTTGCCTCCTTTAGATGCGCGCGTGCGCCAGCAACCCATAGCCGCAAACCGCGCTCGAAACTGTCGACCGTAGCTCAAACCCGACGCCCTTCGCCGCGCGAAATGGTCGCCGCCGGCCAAACTCTGGCGATCCAACGTGGCACTATCATTAGTGCTAATCCCTGCCAGCTAGACGCCCCACAGCCACTGACAGTAGGCCCCGCGGTGAGTCAAACCCAGTCAATGCGGGATTAGACCCGGTTAACCCCTGTGTTAGTGACATGTGGACCCCACACGCCAGGTTTGACCCCGGTCAGCTCTCTTGACCTGCTAACGTCGGCATGATGTCATGCTGGCGCAGTATTGATTTTCTGGTTTTAAAATAATCCAGGAAATTTCAGAAAATATCCAAAACTTTGAAAAATCATAGAAATTAAACCGTAACTCTAAATGAAAAGATTTATATATGAAAAATGATCAGAAAAATCCAAAGAATTTGAATATGGCATTTTAATGCATGTTTGAACAAGTTAACCTCGCTAAATAGGACAAATGATGATTAGGGCAATTTATGAAATAACATTTGGAGTTGGAATTTGATCTTGTTTGAGTTCCACTTCAATTAACTTGGCTAGATATTGCATTAGGTGAATTCAGTACCTTAACATGACATGTCATTCATGTGAATGTGCATTGCATTGATTGTGTTCCTTCTTTGCTAGTCGGTGGTTGTTCCCCCTCAGTAGACGTATGTTCCGACGATGAGTTTGATGACACCGATGAAGAGCTACTATCTTCAGAAGTGCCAGGCAAGCAAAACCCCCCTTGTTCATTCCGATATGATCCCACTCTCTCGCTCCTGCTCTCTTTTACTGCATTAGGACAACACCGTTTCAACTGTTACATGCTGCGGTAGCTGAACCCCTTTCCTCTGCATGACCTGTCATTGCCACAGTAAATAGATGAAACCCACTAGCATGAGTAGGAATTGTTTGAGCCTTGATGTGCCTACTCATTCATGATTGTTGTCATGCCTGCTACTACTTAGAGTTGAGTCTGGTCTGATTCATCGGGAATGAATTGGAATGTGGTGAACATGTCCTGCTGTTGAGAGCTAAGTGTGTGAACACGATTTGGTAAAGGTAGCGGTGAGAGGCCATGTAGGAGTACATGGTGGGTTGTCTCATTGCAGCCATTCTCAGGAACTGAGTTCTGTGTTTGTGATCCATGAACAGTTACTACCACACATTGGGTTCCGGTAACTCGGCCCCTCTCAGCTTATTAATCAACTCGATCTCTGTCCAGGAGTTGCAACTAGTTTTTGGTGTTTGTAGGTAGTGTTAGTAGTCTACCAAGTGGCACCCGGTACAGGTGGGCTTGGGACAGACTAGGCACAGTGGCACGGTGTACCAAGTGGCACCCGGATGGTGGGCTTGGGAACCCTGCACACATCGTTTGGGGCCATGAGCGACACCCTGGCCGGATCTCCTTGCGGATGGAACCCGAATAGGCGATAAACCTGGAATAGAGACTTGTTGGTTAGTCAGGTTGTGGCCGACTCCCTCGCCTGGCTTCCGCTTGAAGGTTGCCGAGGTACATGACGTGTACAGGGCGATAAGTGGCGAGAGCGTGTGTGAAGAAGTACACCCCTGCAGGGTTATCATTATCTATTCGAATAGCCGGATTCCTCGGATATGGAAACTTGGACCCCTTGCATAGTTCATAGACAAGCGAAAGTGGATACTCTAAAATGCACAAGATAAGTGTGAGTGCTATGGATGGCGTTCTCGCAGGGAGACGGGAGCGGATCCATAGTGGTGTATTGGTATGGTGAATATGTGGACTCGTGTGCGCCACCTCAAAAGAGTTACTTGCAATCGTAGTTCAGGATAGCCACCAAGTCAAAGCTGGCCTGCTGCAGTTAAACTCCACCACCCCCTTTGTTGATACTGATGCATATGTAGTTAGTTCTGATGTAATTCTTGCTGGGTACATTTGTACTCACGTTTGCTTGTTTTATGTTTTGCAGAGAGACTTCAGTCCCGCTAGTAGTTCCGCTTGGACTTCGACGTTTAGCTCGTTACCTCAGCTACGATCTTATACCTTGGGAGGCTCTTCTAGATAGTCAGGCTTCTCAGCCTTTTTCATTTGTAGATGTCTATACTCAGACATGTTAAGCTTCCGCATGTGCTTTGACTTGTATGCTCTGAATGTTGGGTCATGAGACCCATGTTTGTAATATCTCGCTCTTCGGAGCCTAATGAATAAATACTCTGAGTCGTAGAGTCTTGTTGTGATGCCATGTTGTATTGCACATATTGAGCATATTGTGTGTATGATTGAAATGCTTGGTATGTGTGGGATCCGACAACCTAGTTGTTTATCCTTGGTAGCCTCTCTTATGGGGAAATGTAGTCTTGTGCTTCCATGAGCCATAGTAGCCCGCTACAGCCCGGTTCACCGGAGTCCTGCTAGCCCAGCACTACTGCTCCGGAACACTTGACTGGCCGGCATGTGATTCACTTCGTTCCTGTGTCTATCCCTTCGAGGAAATGTCACGCGGTGACATCCGGAGTCCTGCCTATCCTGCTACAGCCCGGTTCACCGGAGTCCTGTTAGCCCAGTGCTACAGCCCGGATTCACACGCTGCTGACCAACATGCTCGATGTTGATTCATGTATGCCTGTCCCCGTAATGTTAGTGCCACTTTGGGTTCACGACTATTCATGTCGGCCCGGGTTCTCTGTTATATGGATGCTAGCGACACTATCATATACTGAGCCAAAAGGCGCAAACGGTCCCGGCCCATGGTGAGGCGACACCCGTGGGAATACCGTGCGTGAGGCCGCAAAGTGATATGAGGTGTTACCGGCTAGATCGATGTGACTTGGAATCGGGGTCCTAACATCAGCGTCATTGAATGTGCAGAAGCGGCAGTCACTGTATTGTAGTTGTCCAGCTCGTCGGTAGGCTCCTCCTCCTCTGCCTGTTACAGAGTGCGCTTGGCAGAGGAGAGGCTGCCGGAAGTAGTACAAAGCCCCTCCGTAGTAGTTGTATTTAGGGGCTATTTTGTTCAGTTATTCTGACTATAGATGTGGTGGAGTTGTACAACGTACTTAAAAATAGCTAGTATATATAGTTGAAGTAGCTATTTCAGTACATGGTTGGCAACAATTGGGGAAAAGTTTGGTCGGTTCAGCTAGTGATTTGAAATGTTTGTATAAAAGAACGACTTCTTAATCTATGAATGAAATCTATGCTTAAATATTGAATTTTAGTTGCAAAAATTAGATAGTGCTAGTGATTTTTAGCTGCATATTTTGACAAATCATAGTGTTACAAGGTTTACAAATGGCAATATACCTAATATGACAGATGCAAATCTTACCAAATTGTGTGTACATGGTTGCACATGGGTCATCCAAAACAACCGTTTGCATTGAAGGGATGTACAAATGCTGCTCGGCACATTTTCTCTTGGCTTAGCGCCGAAGTCTGGCTTTGCATACTGTATTCGATCTGAACCGTTTGCATTGAAGAGATGCACAAATCCTGTCCTGCGAATTTTCCCTCGGCTTACAGGGGAAGACCATAGCTCTCACTCTACATACGGGTGTTCTATCTAAAATGTTTTTGATGAATAGATGCACGAATCCTGCTCGGCACATTTTCCCTTGTCTTACTTGCAAAAGCAGTCGGTTTACATACGGGTGTTCCTCTAAAACAATTGTGATTAAGAGCTGCACAAATCCTGCTCAGCACATTTTCCCTTGGCTTCCAGGGGAAGCTATCGGTTTGCATACGGGTGTTCTAACCATAACGTTTGCGATGAGTGTTTTATATTTAAAACCCGTTTACATTTTTTAAAGAAAATCGTTTGATAAGTATGTACATTAAGAGATAAAAACACAAGTTCTTTCAAACCAAATATTTCATTCAGTCACACTACGAATTAAGATTTATATGATCTGGATACAGTATTAAACCCAACAAACTATTTCCGACGGCGGCGGAGGTGGCGTGACACACCAACGTTGTCGTTGTTGTCCTCTGGGACGCCGTCATTGAAATCTTCAAGGCAGCACAGAACGTTCTTCACTTCGAAATCAAACATCATGTGGTCACGCGATCGACAGCCGGGGCACTGGAGGACGACAACTCATAGCGCGGCGAGGTAGAGGTCGACAGCGACATCCCAGGCTGCTGAGGGGAGCGCGCGCACGGGCACGGGCGCGGCAGGTGTAGGCAAATGCACGGGGACCGACGTCACGGTGGGTGCAAGGGCGCGCACGGGCACGGGCACTGGTGCTGACATGTACATGAGCTCACGTGGGTCCGCGGAGACCTCGCTCACGCCCGCGGCTTCCTACTCGGCTATAGTGTTCGGCGACCAACACGTGAATGCTGTGGGGATGGTCGCTGGCGCGGGGATGGGGGCTGGGACGGGCGCGGGGGCAGCAACCATCGTGGCCAACTCATTCAGGGCCATGTCCATGAGGCCCCATTCCTCCTTATTTTCTATCTCCTCCGGCTCGGAGTCGACTTCACCAAACTTGAAGAGTAGTGGCAGATGATCCTTTTGCGCCATGGCGTTGGTGGAGGTCTGCAGGAGGGAGGGGAATGGGAGACGAATAGTAAGGCCGCACATATTAAAGAGTGGCTCGGGGGCCATTAATGGAGAGAATACGAGCAAGGAGGGAAGCCATGGAAGTTCAAGGGCTCGCTTCCCAGTGAGCCTACACAATGTACAACTCGCACGCTTCTCGGTGAGCCTGCGCATTGAAGGACAGCTTGCACGCCTCTTGGTTAGCCTGCGCACCGGACTGCGCTTGCAGGCCTCCCGTTCAATCAAGCAGTTGTCCGCATGGCACCTCCTATAGCCATTAAAATGGATACATGTGGCGTCACATGAATGGTTAACAGAACACACATGATTTAAATTATACACACGTTTGACATGTTAAAGTGGTAGCTACTTGTTTCAAAATGCATTTGTTGGCTGTTATTGGAGTGTGCCTTCCCTCAAAATGGACACGAAAAATGCCATAGCATGTCGGGTGCCATTCCATGATAGCATTCAAAGTTTCATGAATTTCAGATGAGTTTTGGATTTACTAGAATTTAAAAACGAAGTATCTCAACATTTTGCCGGCAATCAATAGTGCCCTGGTGTTTGAAAAGCATTCCCATTTCTTGCATGGGACCTAAGAATGCACCCAAGGACACACATTTGGTATGTCAACCCATTTTTCTGCACTGGAGCATGTGCATGTAGAAAACCCAGTTAATGTATAAAAATGTCCAAGCAAACCCCGAAAAATCCCAAAATTTGACACAACAGTCCTATCGTTCTATGTCGACACTAGGCAAATTTTGAAAGCAAGAAGAGGCAACGGATATCATTACGCCCCCAAAGGTGGCATGTTCCATACCAAAACCATCAGGGTTGTTGTGACAAGCTCTGGTTTGCGAGAAGCTTATACCCAAACCTGCCCCAAATGGGACAAAAAAATTACGACAGCATGTTGATGCCGCTCCATCATAGCTTGTCAAGTTTCATGAAATTCAGACAAGTTTTGGATTTACTAGAATTTAAAACCATATATCTTAATGTTTGCAGCTGAGCGACAGTGGCAAGGTGTTTGATATTCATTCCTATTTCTTGCATGCGAGCTAAGCATTCAACCAGGGACATATATTTGATTTTTCAACCAATTTACATGCACTGGAGCATCTGCTTGTAGTTCAAATTTGAATTATGGACATAAATGATAGAAAACTCAATTAATGTATAAAAATGTCCAAGCGAACCTCGAAAAATATCAAACATTGACACAATACTCCTCTTGTTCTATGTTGACACAAGACAAATTTTGAAAGTAAGAAGAGGCGGCAGATATCGTTTCGTCCCCCAAGGTGGCACGTTCCCTACCGAAACCATCAGGCTTGTTGTGTGAGAAGCTCTAGTTTGCGAGAAGCTTATACCCAAACCTGCCCCAAGACAATATTTTTACCACGGCATGTCAATGTCGTTCATTGATATCATGTCAAGTTCATGAATTTCAGATGAGTTCTCGATTTACTAGAATTGTAAAACCATGTATCTCAATGTTAGCGGCCGAGCGACAGGGTCAAGGTGTTTGATATTCATTCTCATTTCTTGCATGTGACCTAAGCTTGCAACCAAGGATACACATTTGATTTCTCAACCCATTTTTATGCACTGGAGCATGTGCATGTAGTTCAATTTTGAATTATGCACATAAATGCCTAGAAAACTCAGTAGCGTATAAAATGTCCAAAGGATCCCCGAAAAATCCCAAAATTTAACATGACACTCCTGTTGTTATATGTTGACACCAGAAAAAAATTTAAAGCAAGAAGATGCGATGAATATCGTTTTGTCCAGAAAGGTGACATGTTTCCCTAACGTAACCATGAGGCTTCTTGTGAGAAGCTCTTGTTTGTGAGAAGCTTTGTCAGGACCCCGACTCAATGCCACATCGATCTAGCATGTAACACCTCATATCACTTTGCGGCCTCACGCACGGTATTCCCACGGGTGTCGCCTTACCTTTGCCCGGGACCGTTTGCGCCTTTTGGCACACGTATATGACAGTGTCGCTAGCATCCATATGATAAGGAGCCCGGGCTGACATGGCTAGTCGTAAACCCAAAGCGGCACAGACTTACAGGGACAGGCATCCATGACCCAGCATCGAACGTGTCGGTCATCAGCGAGTGAATCCAGGCTGTAGCACTGGGCTAGCAGGACTCCGGTGAACCGGGCTGTAGCGGGCTAACAGGACTCCGGTATTCATCGCGTGACATTTCCCCGAAGGAACAGACACAGGAACGAAGAAGGACACATGCCGGCCAGCCTAAGTATTCCGGAGCAGTAGCAAGCTACCATGGCTCGGTGGAAACACCAGGAGACATTTCCCCGTAAGAGAGGCTACTAAAGATAAACAACTAGATGGTCAGATCCCACACATACCAAGCATTTCAATAACATACACACAATATGCTTGATATGTGCAATACAACATGGTATCACAAAATGACTCTACGACTCAAGTAGTTTATTCATTAGGCTCCGAGGAGCGAGATATTACAAACAGGGGTCTCATGACCCAACAATCAGAGCATACAAATCAAAGCACAAGCGGAAGCTATCATGTCTGAGTACAGACATCTATAAATGAAAAAGGCTGAGAAGCCTGACTATCTACCAGATACTGCCGAGGGCACAAGATCGTAGCTGAGGTAACAAGCTAAACGTCGAAGTCCACGTGGAACTACTAGTGAGACCGAAGTCTCTCTGCAAAAACATAAAATAGGCAAACGTGAGTACAAATGTACCCAGCAAGACTTACATCAGAACTAACTACATATGCATCATTATCAACAAAGGGGATGGTGGGGTTTAACTGCAGCAAGCCAGCTTTGACTCGGTGGCTATCCTAAACTACGACTGCAAGCGACTCTTTTGAGGTGGCGCACACGAGTCCACATATTCACCATATCAATACACCACTATGGATCCGCTCCCGTCTCCCTACGAGAACGCCATCCATAGCACTCACGCTTATCTTGCGTATTTTAGAGTATCCACTTTCACTTGTCTATGAACTATGCAAGGGGTCCAAGTTTCCATATCCGAGGAATCCGGCTATTCGAATAGATGAGGTTAACCCTGCAGGGGTGTACTTCTTCACACATGCTCTCGCCACTTACCGCCCTGTACACGTCATGTACCTCGGCAACCTTCAAGCGGAAGCCGGGCGAGGGAGTCGGCCACGACCTGACTAACCGAACAAGTCTCTAGTCCAGGTTTATCGCCTATTCGGGTTCCATCCGCAAGGAGATCCGGCCGGGGTGTCGCTCACGGCCCCAAACGATGTGTGCAGGGTTCCCAAGCCCACCAACCGGGTGCCACTTGGTACACCGTGCCACTGTGCCTAGTCTGTCCCAAGCCCACCTGTACCGGGTGCCACTTGGTAGACTACTAACACTACCTACAAACACCAGAAACTAGTTGCAACTCCTGGACAGAGATCAAGTTGATTAATAAGTCGAGAGGGCTTGGAGCGCCCGGAGCCCAATGTGTGGTAGTAACTGATCATGGATCACAAACACAGAACTCAGTTCCTGAGGACGGCTGCAATGAGACAACCCACCATGTACTCCTACATGGCCTCTCACCGCTACCTTTACCAAATCGTGTTCACACACTTAGCTCACACATAGTAGGACATGTTCACACGCCTCTGATTCATCCCCGATGAATCAGACCTGACTCAACTCTAAGCAGTAGCAGGCATGACAACAAACATAAATGAGTAGGCACATCAGGGCTCAAACAACTCCTACTCATGCTAGTGGGTTTCATCTATTTACTGTGGCAATGACAGGTCATGCAAAGGATAAAGGGGTTCAGCTACCGCAGCAAGTAACAGATGAATCGGTGTTGTCCTAATGCAGTAAAAGAGAGCAGGAGCGAGAGAGTAGGATTGTATCGGAATGAACAAGGGGGTTTTGCTTGCCTGGCACTTCTGAAGATAACATTGAGTCTTCATCAGTGTCAACGATCACATCATCGGTATCATGTCTATCGAGAGGGGACAAATACCGGCAACACAGAAGGGAACACAATCAATGCAATGCACAATATGATGCATGATCATGACATGGCAAAATGAATGTGTTTTGAGCTAATGCAACTAGCAATAGATTAAATGAAGTTGGTTTGAATACAAGATTCAAATTTAAACTCCATATGTGATTATTCAAATGCCATTTAATTGATTTGTGCTAAACAGCAGCTATAAGTTGTTCTAACATGCATGAACATGGTACAGATGGATTCCTTGAATTTTTCTGATAATTTTTCATATATAAATTATTTAATTTGGAGTTACGGTTAATTTTCTATGAATTATTGAAGTTTAGCTATTTTCTGGAAATAATAAATCATTTAAGAATTATTTAAATTCCAGAAAACATTTACTGCGTCAGCAGTGCGTCACCGTGACGTCGGCAAGTCAACAGGGGTCGGTCAGGGTCAAACCTGACGTGTGGGGTCCACACGTCAGTGACTAACTAACTAACCTAATTTTAATTAGAGCCTGGGCCCGCATGTCAGTGTCAGCAGGGGGGTAATTAGTTAAAATAAACTAAACTAATTAACAGGGGGGCTGGCCCCACCTGTCATCGACCCAGGGGGGGTCAAACCCCTGGTCAGCAGGGCCTAACCCGCCGGCGGCTCGTCGCCGGTGGCAACAGGCGCGGCGGAGGGCGCGGGCTCGCTCCTCCGGCGTCCAAATGGACGGAGGAGAGCGGCTACGGGGAGCTGGAGCTCACCCGCGCCCATTTCAGCAAGCAGCAGCAGCTAGGGCGGCCGGAGACGATGGCCTCGAGCTCGGCAGCGGTGGCCGGAGCTCGGGCGTGCTCGGTTTCGGCGTTACACGGCACGGCGGGCACGGCCGATGGGCTCTACGGGATGCTGGGGTCACCAGGAACACCCGGAGTCAACGAACGCAGGCGGAGAAGCTCGGGAGCACGGAGCTCACCGGCCACGGCGGACGGCGGCTTCGGTGCTCGTGGGGCGGCGGCTATAAGGCGCAATCGAAGGGGGAAAGAGGGAGGGGAGGCGTAGGAGCTCACAGCGGTGCCGTAGGGATGGTTAGCCGGCTCGGGGGCGCGCCGGAGTGGCCGAATCGACGGAGAAGATCCTCGGCGGCCGGCGAGGGGAAAACGTCGGGGGTGGCGTTCCGGGGCTCTTCTGGTCGCGTGACACGGCGAGGAGGTCGAGGGAGGACCGGCGGAGCTTCCTGGGGCGTCGGTGAGGCTAGGGGTGGCCGGTGGCCATGGGTACGGCGACGATGGCGGCGAGCTCCGCTCGGTGCTGTGCGCGAGAGGGAAACAGAGGAGGGAATGGGGTCCAGGGGGAGAGAGGGGAGGTGCAGGGGGCGAGGGCGTCTCCGTGGCGTGAGGGGGAGGCTCGGGAACGCCTCGGTGGAAGCAGGAGGTGGCCGAGGCGGCATCGGCGCTCGCCACCGAGCTGCTTCGGTGCGAGGGGAGGAAGAAGACAAGGGGGAGGAGGTGGGCTGGGCCACGCTGGAGGAGCTGGGCCGGCTACAGGTAAGTGGCCCAGGTACTTCCTTCTCTCTCTCTCTTTTATTTCTATTTGAGTTCTGTTTTCTTTTTTTTTAATTCTTTTGCCACTGTTTTGAATTAAAATAATAATTCAAACAATGCCAAAGCTCCTCTGAATATTTTATATTGCTAGATGGACTTTTCCAAAAGCTTATAAAATATTTCAGGGGGTATTTGAAATTATATTCTAATTATATGAATATAATTCAAATTCAAATAGCTAATGAATTAAATCCAAAGTCCCAAAAATAAATCCTTAAAAATGTTCAATATTTTGGTTGGGACCAGAACCCTTACCAAAAATTATCAAACATTTAAGAAGAGCCTTTTGGAGCAATGAATGAGATTTCTAGGGTTTTTGCCCCTCTTTTATTTAGGGTTTTGAGGCTTCCAATATTCCTCAATTCAAGTTTCAAAAATATAGACATGATGCACACATGAAGCTAGCCTAGAGCAATGCCAGAAACTAGGGATGTGACAACTCACCCCCACTAAACAAGAATCTCGTCTCAAGATTCAAGCGTAGGGTAGGATGAAGGGGAAACGCAAACTAGTATAATCTTCACGATCCAGGGTGCACTTCAAATGAACGTTGATTTGAACACCATTATTGTCTTGAAGTCTTGCTCTGAGAAATCCTGTCAACATGACATGGAGGGAAGAAGGAGACTCTAGAAGGGTCGATCTTCTCGAAGATCGAACAACTCAGGATTAACTCACGGAATGAGACATAGCAACATCTCTCGAGCTGAGAGATGAAGCACACCTCTAGAGAAATGGAGTGGACCAGATGACGAAGGTTCACTAGGTAGACAATGATTCCACACCTAAGAAGGTGGTGAACGGTTGTCAACGTAGCGAGGAGTTGAGTTGCCATGATACCACGACGAAACATCCTGGAGGGGGGTGATTCGTAGATTATTATCTTAAGTGGCAAAAAGAATTACCTTTGATATAGAGATTGTTAAAACTCTTTAAACCAGCCTAAGGCAATTCTCGAGCGATCGTTTGGAGGGGGTCGGTAGAATGGCATACTCGGACTTGGATGATGTGGATTACCTTGTTGAAGACAACGTAATGGATGAATTTGCTTATCACCGGAAATGGAAGAGACCCATGGTAGAATGGCACATTGGCGGTGCAAGCTAGGAACAAAATGCAAATGCTGGGAATGATTCTGGTAACTGGGGAAGAACCCAACAATAGAGAGTGAATTCACTGTTTGAAAGGTCATAGCATTTGCCGAGGAAACTGAGAGGAATCCCAGTTAGAGATGATGATAACACGTAGTGCTTGTGCGTGCTCTCAAGAACTTGAGCATTTCCACAACCATCAAAGTTTTATCAACATCCGTGTCAAGGGTCCGGTAAACAACTACTTCCATGATGAATGGTGATGGAGGATGCAGATGCAAAGGAAGATAACACCTTCTCAGATTTCACCCTTGGTAGGGCCAAGGAAATAAAATCTGGATGATCGACCGAGAGACATGTAGCACTCCGCTTCCAATGTTCTCCTTGATGTGCTAGCGTAATCCACCCATAGATATGGTTTGATATCTAGAACATCAAGTAAAAGGTCGGACTTCGGAACACAGAAATCCATAGGGGCAACTAGGGAGTAAATCCTACGAAATCCCTATGGGGAGGTGGTCAACTTCATCAATCAAGATATTATAACAGCAGGTCTTCCGGCTGGGTGTGTTGGCCACGACATCCACTTTACCGATTATCGCGCGACCAATATTATAATTCTTGGGAAATATTCCAACCATCATATCTGCCTGAGATTCAGATCTGGTTGGTGTCAGGATATTCCAGACTCATCGAGTCTAGGAAGAAAAACGGCAGTTTGCAACACAAATCGATGAGATGACGTTGCGAGATTCTCGGGAAATGAACTACGATAGCAAGCTCCAAAACATGAGCTGGTTCTGCTGCAAACATGTGAACACGTTGTCCCAGACAAGCATGACCACGTGGTAGTCTTATAATAAAACACTATCGAGTTCAGGTGGGGGAACCATCAACGAGGGTATCAAAGTTCTTTCATAAGTCCGGATTAGCTCTTATGAAGGAACTCCTTCTCCTTGAACAAATCAATCAGTGGCGTGGTGTGCTAGGGATACATATAGAATGAAGGTTGCAAGTCTCCAGAATACAGAATACTTCGCACGTGTGCATGACTGATTTGGGATGATTCCAAAGAAAGCAACATTGACCTTCTCGAATCCACGGCGGCAACTTGTATCAGATGCACATGAATTAAAGGAAGTCACTACCTTCATCCAAACATATGCTTCATGAGCTAGCATGAACAAATGCTTTCAAAGGTTTCCAACACTAGCTTAATGTTCAGCAAAATTATGGAGAAGACAAGGAGGTTGTCAATGGGCACAACAACAATTCATCTGGGTTTCCTTTTAAAAGGAATTCCATAGTTAAGTGAACAAGTGATAGCATTGGTCAGACCCAAAAGATATAATGGTGTATGCTCGAGGGATCAACCACGAATAAGACAACATTACGAGCATCGTTGGTACTGATTTGATTTGACGATAGCCCACACTCAAATCAAAGGATTGATAAGACAATAGGTCCAGCAACTGATCACAAGGACCAATCGATGAAGATATCATCTTTCTTCAACACACACTACACAAGAATATCCCTTTGGAACGAACTAAGGCAGACAAGCTTTTATCTTCCAACTCTCCAAGTTGTTGTCTAGCTTAACCAACTAGCTCAGGGATATCTAACACCGATTCTTGGAAAGAAGGTGGTTCATAAGAAACCAACTTGATCACGGGCTCAACATAACGGTCAGGTGACGACCTGGTGATACTTCCGAGAAGACATTCAGAAAATCACGAACCACCGGTATGTTACTAAGCTCGAGAACAATCTTGCTTTTCAGGGCAAGATGATATGATCAAATGAGCGAGGACTTGACAAAATCCTAACTCATCAATCAAAGAGTGCACCAGAAAATAAGGACTAGGTAGCATGATCAATCTTAGAATGGTGATTCAATAACCAACATACTAAGAATAAGATTATTGTCCATTAACTACCAAGCAACGAGGTTGCTGGGAGTATTGATTTCACACATCACAATTCATTTGTCGGTATTCCGGTTGCATCAACACGAGGGCCGAGGAATGAACAGTGATGGCAAGAAGTATCACTGTACCAAGAGTTCATGGGATGGTGTGCAATTCCTATAACAATCCCGATATAAAGATGGTAATACTCCAAGGTAGAACAGAACAAAAGCTGGATTAGCAATTTGATCTGCGGAGCACAACTTCTTTGACCCAATCCTGGATATGGAAGAGGTACTGGAGTTTGTTTCTCCTAGTCATTATGCGATAGAATGGCTTGACGGACCACAAGAGTAATAGGCATCGATAAACGAACGCACGCATACTCTTGACTATCAATTGATAGACGAAGGTCAGTAGACAACTAAAGAGGGACAACTCAAAGGAACACACGATTTTCTGAGTTGTGGATGCATGGTTTGGCATGTCGAACGAATTCAACATTTCTTCCAGATAACCCATGCAGAGAGGTAGGACTGGCAGAGTCACGATTTATGAATGGAGATCTCCTCAAGAGTACTCTAATTGTGATCTTTTGATCCAATAAACATCTGCCATAAGCGGTTCATAGTATTTGAAAGAAGGAAATACCGCGAACATCGAGGACTAATGCAAAGATTACTAATATCCTGAAGGAACTAGCAAATACTATCAACATGAAGTAAGTAGGGTGAATCTCGGGTTCAAAAACCCAGGAACAGAATACCTATTACTAAGTAGCATCACGGGATGCTTTCGAGAATGATGGCCAGAATCATCACACTGGGAACACAAATCATGGCTCAATTACTAGATGATCCCCTGAGACACCTAGGGTCATAATAATTATTCCAACATAAAGGTCGAGGCAGTAGAATACCTCAACTCAACAATTAGTGTGATTGAGCTGGCATAAAGGAGCATCGAAACCAGAGGGAAAGGATTTTGCAAATGCATCAGACTATTTAGAAACCTGGAATGACTCGGACAGCATAACGGCTATAATTGCTCAAAAAGATTTGAGACAATCACAAAAATGGTGGCATAACCACTCAGAAGCACAATATCAAGGTTCCGAGATCAACAATTAACATACGGAAGTAGTAGGAACTGAACTGAGACTTAAATCCAACAATCTTATAAGTCTACAGATTAGTAACACGTGATCCTAATAGAAAGAAGAGATAGCCTAGTTCTTAATCCCCGCTGGAAAGATAAGATGACTCAGATCAGAAGGGCATGAGGTATAAGGAGTAAAAAGAGCCTTACGTTCCATCCCACAATCAATTCCCTTATATAACTAAAGAATTTCTGGACTCAACTTCGACCGGTTTGGCTTGGTAATCCTACAGGCAGTCAAGCTCTGATACCAACGCTGTCAGGACCCCGACTCAATGCCACATCGATCTAGCATGTAACACCTCATATCACTTTGCGGCCTCACGCACGGTATTCCCACGGGTGTCGCCTTACCTTTGCCCGGGACCGTTTGCGCCTTTTGGCACACGTATATGACAGTGTCGCTAGCATCCATATGATAAGGAGCCCGGGCTGACATGGCTAGTCGTAAACCCAAAGTGGCACAGACTTACAGGGACAGGCATCCATGACCCAGCATCGAACGTGTCGGTCATCAGCGAGTGAATCCAGGCTGTAGCACTGGGCTAGCAGGACTCCGGTGAACCGGGCTGTAGCGGGCTAACAGGACTCCGGTATTCATCGCGTGACATTTTCCCGAAGGAACAGACACAGGAACGAAGAAGGACACATGCCGGCCAGCCTAAGTATTCCGGAGCAGTAGCAAGCTACCATGGCTCGGTGGAAACACCAGGAGACATTTCCCCGTAAGAGAGGCTACTAAAGATAAACAACTAGATGGTCAGATCCCACACATACCAAGCATTTCAATAACATACACACAATATGCTTGATATGTGCAATACAACATGGTATCACAAAATGACTCTACGACTCAAGTAGTTTATTCATTAGGCTCCGAGGAGCGAGATATTACAAACAGGGGTCTCATGACCCAACAATCAGAGCATACAAATCAAAGCACAAGCGGAAGCTATCATGTCTGAGTACAGACATCTATAAATGAAAAAGGCTGAGAAGCCTGACTATCTACCAGATACTGCCGAGGGCACAAGATCGTAGCTGAGGTAACAAGCTAAACGTCGAAGTCCACGTGGAACTACTAGTGAGACCGAAGTCTCTCTGCAAAAACATAAAATAGGCAAACGTGAGTACAAATGTACCCAGCAAGACTTACATCAGAACTAACTACATATGCATCATTATCAACAAAGGGGATGGTGGGGTTTAACTGCAGCAAGCCAGCTTTGACTCGGTGGCTATCCTAAACTACGACTGCAAGCAACTCTTTTGAGGTGGCGCACACGAGTCCACATATTCACCATATCAATACACCACTATGGATCCGCTCCCGTCTCCCTACGAGAACGCCATCCATAGCACTCACGCTTATCTTGCGTATTTTAGAGTATCCACTTTCACTTGTCTATGAACTGATATAAGCAACCCAGAAGTCCTTTTCCACGGACACGGCTATTCGAATAGATCATATTAACCCTGCAGGGGTGTACTTCTTCACACACGCTCTCACCACTTACCGCCGTTTACACGACATGTACTCGGCAACCTTCAAGCGGAAGCCCAACGTGGGTGTCGGCCACGGCCTGCCTAAACACTCAAGTCTCTAGTCCAGGTTTATCGCCTATTCGGGTTCCATCCATGAGATACCCGGCCACGTGCCTACCGCATCACAGCCCACCCCTACGGTCAGCGCTGTCCACGGCCTCCAGCATACTACAAACACCAGAAACTACTTGCAACTCCTGGACAGAGGACAAGGGTGATTAAGAAGCCGAGAGGGTCCATTGGTTTCGGGCCCAATGCGTGGTAGTAGCTGAATCATGGATCACAAACACAGAACTCAGTTCCTGAGGACGGCTGCAATGAGACAACCCACCATGTACTCCTACATGGCCTCTCACCGCTACCTTTACCAAATCGTGTTCACACGCTTAGCTCACACACCGTAGGACATGTTCACACACCTCTGATTCATCCCCGATGAATCAGACCCGACTCAACTCTAAGCAGTAGCAGGCATGACAAACAAGCATGAATGAGTAGGCACAACAGGGCTCAAACAACTCCTACTCATGCTAGTGGGTTTCATCTATTTACTGTGGCAATGACAGGTCATGCAAAGGATAAAGGGGTTCAGCTACCGCAGCAAGTAACAGATGAATCGGTGTTGTCCTAATGCAGTAAAAGAGAGCAGGAGCGAGAGAGTAGGATTGTATCGGAATGAACAAGGGGGGTTTTGCTTGCCTGGCACTTCTGAAGATAACATTGAGTCTTCATCAGTGTCAACGATCACATCATCGGTATCACGTCTATCGAGAGGGGACAAATACCGGCAACACAGAAGGGAACACAATCAATGCAATGCACAATATGATGCATGATCATGACATGGCAAAATGAATGTGTTTTGAGCTAATGCAACTAGCAATAGATTAAATGAAGTTGGTTTGAATACAAGATTCAAATTTAAACTCCATATGTGATTATTCAAATGCCATTTAATTGATTTGTGCTAAACAGCAGCTATAAGTTGTTCTAACATGCATGAAAATGGTACAGATGGATTCCTTGAATTTTTCTGATAATTTTTCATATATAAATTATTTAATTTGGAGTTACGGTTAATTTTCTATGAATTATTGAAGTTTAGCTATTTTCTGGAAATAATAAATCATTTAAGAATTATTTAAATTCCAGAAAACATTTACTGCGTCAGCAGTGCGTCACCGTGACGTCGGCAAGTCAACAGGGGTCGGTCAGGGTCAAACCTGACGTGTGGGGTCCACACGTCAGTGACTAACTAACTAACCTAATTTTAATTAGAGCCTGGGCCCGCATGTCAGTGTCAGCAGGGGGGTAATTAGTTAAAATAAACTAAACTAATTAACAGGGGGGCTGGCCCCACCTGTCATCGACCCAGGGGGGTGTCAAACCCCTGGTCAGCAGGGCCTAACCCGCCGGCGGCTCGTCGCCGGTGGCAACAGGCGCGGCGGAGGGCGCGGGCTCGCTCCTCCGGCGTCCAAATGGACGGAGGAGAGCGGCTACGGGGAGCTGGAGCTCACCCGCGCCCATTTCAGCAAGCAGCAGCAGCTAGGGCGGCCGGAGACGATGGCCTCGAGCTCGGCAGCGGTGGCCGGAGCTCGGGCGTGCTCGGTTTCGGCGTTACACGGCACGGCGGGCGCGGCCGATGGGCTCTACGGGATGCTGGGGTCACCAGGAACACCCGGAGTCAACGAACGCAGGCGGAGAAGCTCGGGAGCACGGAGCTCACCGGCCATGGCGGACGGCGGCTTCGGTGCTCGTGGGGCGGCGGCTATAGGGCGCAATCGAAGGGGGAAAGAGGGAGGGGAGGCGTAGGAGCTCACAGCGGTGCCGTAGGGATGGTTAGCCGGCTCGGGGGCGCGCCGGAGTGGCCGAATCGACGGAGAAGATCCTCGGCGGCCGGCGAGGGGAAAACGTCGGGGGTGGCGTTCCGGGGCTCTTCTGGTCGCGTGACACGGCGAGGAGGTCGAGGGAGGACCGGCGGAGCTTCCTGGGGCGTCGGTGAGGCTAGGGGTGGCCGGTGGCCATGGGTACGGCGACGATGGCGGCGAGCTCCGCTCGGTGCTGTGCGCGAGAGGGAAACAGAGGAGGGAATGGGGTCCAGGGGGAGAGAGGGGAGGTGCAGGGGGCGAGGGCGTCTCCGTGGCGTGAGGGGGAGGCTCGGGAACGCCTCGGTGGAAGCAGGAGGTGGCCGAGGCGGCATCGGCGCTCGCCACCGAGCTGCTTCGGTGCGAGGGGAGGAAGAAGACAAGGGGGAGGAGGTGGGCTGGGCCGGCCAGGTGGGGGGGGAGCTGGGCCGGCTACAGGTAAGTGGCCCAGGTACTTCCTTCTCTCTCTCTCTTTTATTTCTATTTCAGTTCTGTTTTCTTTTTTTTTTAATTCTTTTGCCACTGTTTTGAATTAAAATAATAATTCAAACAATGCCAAAGCTCCTCTGAATATTTTATATTGCTAGATGGACTTTTCCAAAAGCTTATAAAATATTTCAGGGGGTATTTGAAATTATATTCTAATTATATGAATATAATTCAAATTCAAATAGCTAATGAATTAAATCCAAAGTCCCAAAAATAAATCCTTAAAAATGTTCAATATTTTGGTTGGGACCAGAACCCTTACCAAAAATTATCAAACATTTAAGAAGAGCCTTTTGGAGCAATGAATGAGATTTCTAGGGTTTTTGCCCCTCTTTTATTTAGGGTTTTGAGGCTTCCAATATTCCTCAATTCAAGTTTCAAAAATATAGACATGATGCACACATGAAGCTAGCCTAGAGCAATGCCAGAAACTAGGGATGTGACAAGCTTATACCATAACCAGCCCCAAATGGGATAATATTTTTTACCCCAGCATGTTGATGCCATTCCATGATAGCATCCCAGGGTTCATGAATTTCAGATGGGTTTTGGATTTACTAGAATTACAAAAGCAAGTAACTCAACATTTGCCGAAGAGCCATGGTGCCATGGTGTTCAAAATTCATCCCCATTTCTTGCATGGGACATAAGCATAAACCCATGGACACATATATGATTTTACAACCCATTTTGGTGCACCGGAGCATGTGCATGTAGTTTAATTTTGAATTGTGCACCTGAAATGGCTAGAAAGCCAAGTTAATGTACAAAAATGTCCAAACAAACCCTGAAAAATTCCATTTTTTACGACACACCTATAGTTGCATTTTCACTTTAGATAAAAGTTCTAGCAATTCAAACACCCTCCATTGCCGCTGTGACCCCATTATGTAATTCAAATCACAAGATGAAAAATCAAGTAGATCGTACATAGTTTATTATCACCAACCGAGTGAGATGTAGTACAAAATATCTTGGAGCACCGTTAGAGTATAGCACGCCTATGGCTACGCGAGAAGGTGCGTCGGCTACAGTCCATAGCTAGCATGTCAAGCACACTGGCCCGCTCCCCAAATATCATTTCACTATTGAATTATCGTCGGTGAAAGATGGGGACGTGGACCCGCATCGTGAGGTAAAGTTCGGCGGCCCACTCCGACAAGAGCGCGGCCACAGCCCCCATGTGCGTGCTAACAAGGTGCATGAGTGTCGGATTACGAGTTTCAGGAAACCCTGGAGGTTCGAACACTGGGGTGCGCACGAAGATCTCTCTACCCCACGAGCCCACTCTCGCAATGATCTCTAAGCCTACCTCGCCGAACCCGAAGAACAAGGGACACAAGGATTTATACTGGTTCGGGCCACCGTTGTGGTGTAATACCCTACTCCAGTGTGGTGTGGTGTATTTCCTTGTAGGCTGAGGATGAACAACTACAAGGGATGAACAACCTCCTAAGGAGAGTGTTCCTGAGCTCGATGAGCTTGTGTGTGCGTGGATGGTCTCTATCCGCCCCTCTAAGGTGGTGGCTAGTCCTATTTATAGAGGCCCTAGTCCTCTTCCCAAATATAGGCGGGAAGGGATCGCACAACGGCGAGTTTGAAGGGCGACAACTGGTACAAGTTATCCTGACAAAAGGTGGTCCTCGCCTGCCAAAGGCTCTCGTGGTGACATCGTCGTGGGCTCCGCGATGACCTCCGTCCTGCCATCCTGCTGGTCTTGGTCTTGTTGCACCGATACGGAAACTTTTGCCTAATGCCTCGGGACTCCTTGCCTGCGCTCGCCTCCTTAGCACCATAGTGGAAACTGGCACCCTGCACCCGCTGGCGCCCGCCTAGCCTTGGTCGCCATGGATCACATCCTGCGGACCTCGTGAGGTGCCCCTTCAATAGATATCTCCGCTCCTCAGGAGCCAGCCTAGGGAGGCTGACCCTGAGGAGGTCTTGTGCCGTTTGCCTTGCAAGGCTTGGCCCCTCGCGAGGGTCTTGAATGGTTGCTGATGAGGATGGGCCGTACCAGGCCGTTGGTGGAGCCACGCCCTGGGCCGCAGGCATGCAAGTCTGGCTACCCCCGTTCCCAGGATGCTAACAGCAGCCACGGGCCCAAGGTGCGCTCGTACTTGGCTAACAGTGAAACCAAGGGTCAAGTGCGGAGCACTGCGGGCCCCAATAGCTTGCGGCCTTGACTGACGCGTGGTGATTGACTGGATGTTGGCGTCTCCGCTTCCCCATGCTGCCTTGGAAACTGCCGCCGACTTGACGAGACCCTGTAGCATGCAGAAGAAAGTCATCATTACCTTGGATCATGCATGCCGTGGGTTGGCCTCCCTCGGGCTATAAATGAGGGGAGGGGCAGAGCCCCCATCACTCATCTCTTCCTTCATTCCGCTTGCTTCTTCTTCTTCCTTCTTCCTTCGCCACCCTCCAGCCACACTCATGGTGCCGGTGAAGAGGTTCTCGGCCGCCGAGAAGCTAGAAAGCTCGCCAGGAGGGGCCTGGCTCGCTACCGCCTAAGAGGGGGCGTGGTCCGCCCCACAAGCACGCCGCAACCCCTACTGTGGTTGCTTGTGGACATGGGTGAACTTCCCCGGGGTCCGGCGCCATTGTTGGCAGCCGCGGCCGCGCCTCTTCGCGCGGCAGGAGCCGCCTAGGGTGCGGCGGCCACGTCGATGAAGGAAGGCGCGCCATGGTCACCCAGCCTCCCCGGCCGTGCTTCCACTCGGCGGAGGTGCTGCCGGAGTTCGTCGTGTGGTCGGAGAACCCGACCGGCACTTGGCTTCAACTTCCGCGCTCCTTTGCCCGCGAACTGCCGGCCCCAGGTCCTGGCGGCCTGTGGCTGCAGGCCGACCGTTGCTGTAGTAAGGCTTCGTAGGTCGTGGTGGAGATCTCTGCAGGGGGCAACGTAGCCCTGGCCCGCGGCTGGCAGCCGTTCGCCCACGCGTGCCGCCTGTGCAGGCGGTGCACCCTCCACTTCAAGTTCGATGGGGCAGCGACCCTCTTCATGAGGGTGTTCAGGAAAGATGGTCGCTGCGCCGGATGCTGCCCTAAAGACGGCGATGGCCGTGATGAGCATGAGGGTGCTTTGTGGTGGCCGCGGTTTGCCTAGCTACGAAAGCTCCTCCTCTGGCGAGAGCTCCAGCAGCGACGGCTATGACCAACCGCCACATCGTCGGGCTCGCTTTGAGGACGGTGGTAGGTCATCCTGTCATCGCGCCCCGGTGAAGCGCGAGGAGGGCTCTGTATGAGTCCGAGGGGCGGGTCCTCATGAGCAGCCGCGTCGTAGGAGTCGCTTTTGCTTGTCCTCTCCTTCCCTTTCCCCTTGCATCATCAGAAACTAATATGGGGCCCTGTGAGGGCGCGTAATGAACCATGGTGCTTATGTTGCTTTTGTGGTGTGTTTATTGTTTCCAGGTTGTGTTGTGAAATATGTGCCTTATGCGGGTGTAGAGGGGTAACTTAGCTTGATGTATCCTGGGTAGACTTGACCTCGTGAAGGCGCGCACCTGTGGGCACCTGGTGGGAGAGGCCTGGGGCATGGGTTGGTCATGGCCAAACTGCAACACCCACGATGCGGCTATATCTCCCACGTGTCGGAGCACGACTTAGAGGCATGTCCAAATGGTAGGCATGTCGCAAGAGGGGTAATCTTTACACATCCCATGTACTGAATAAGAAAGGGATAAAGAGTTTTCTTACATCGCCACTTCACACAAAACATAAATATAACATTACATCATCCAGAATACAATCAAGGTCCGTCTACGGAACCAACAAAAATAAAGACAAGCCCAAATTCTAGATCCCCAATCGCCCCGACTAGGCTCCACTACTGATCAACTAGAAATGAAAACACAATGAACATGATCTTCATCGAGCTCCCACTTGAGCTCAGTTGCGTCACCTGCCTGGTATCACCGGTACCTGGAACTGTTTGGAAGTAACTGTGAGTCACGAGGACTCAGCAATCTTACACCCGCGAGATCAAGACTATTTAAGCTTATGGGTAGGAAAGGGTAGTGAGGTGGAGCTGCAGCAAGCACTAGCATATATGGTGGCTAGCTTCCACAGATAAGAGCAAGAAGACAAGCAACGCAACGGTCGTGAACTAGAAGTGATCAAGAAGTGAACCTTAAACTACTTATGTTCAAGCATAACACAAGAACCGTGTTCACTTCCTGGATTCTGCCGAGGAGAGACCATCATGGCTACACACGCGGTCGATTCATTTTAATTAAGTTCAGTGTCAAGTTTTCTACAATCAGATATTAACAAATTCCCATCTGCCCATAACCGCGGGCACGACATTCGAAAGTTCGAAACCCTGCGGGGGTGTCCCAACTTAGCCCATCACAAGCTCTCACGGTCAACGAAGGATATTCCTTCTCCCAGGAAGACCCGATCAGACTCGGAATCCCTGTTACAAGACATTTCGACAATGGTAAAACAAGACCAGCAAAGCCGCCCTATGTGCCGACAAATCCCGATAGGATTCGCACGTATCTCGTTATCAGGGCACACCGGATATGTCAAGATACGAGTAAAACCAACACTCAAGTGGCGCGAGGTTGCCCCGCAGGCTGCCCATTTTGGACCAACACTCAGAGGAGCACTGGCCCGGGGGGGCGGTTTAAAATAAGATGACCCTTGAGTCTGCAGAACCCAAGGGAAGGTATATGGTGGTACGTAGGCAAATGGTAAAACCAAGGTTGGGCCTTGCTGGAGGAGTTTTATTGAAAGAAAACTGTCAAGGGGTTCCCATAACACCCAACCGCGTAAGGAACACAAAATCAAGGAATATAACACCGGTATGACAGAAACTAGGGAGGCAAGAGTGGAACAAAACACCAGGCATAAGGCTGAGCCTTCCACCCTTTACCAAGTATATAGGTGCATTAAAGTAAACAAGATATAATAATGATATCCCAACAATAATCATGTTCCAACAAGGAACAAACTCCATCTTCACCTGCAACTAGCAACGCTACAAGAGGGGCTGAGCAAAGTGGTAACATAGCCAAACAACGGTTTGCTAGGAAAGGTGGGTTAGAGGCTTGACATGGCAATATGGGAGGCATGATAAAGCATGTGGTAGGTATTGCGGCATAGCAATAGAGCGAATAACTAGCAAGCAAAGATAGAAGTGATTTCAAGGGTATGGTCATCTTACCTGCAAAGTTCTCCGAGTTGACCTAAGCTTGATCCCCGTAAGCGTACTCAGCGGGTTCCTCAATCACGTAATCGTCTCCTGGCTCTAGCCAATCAAGAACACAAGCAAAGGAAACGACAATCAACCACGGTGCAATGCGCAAGCAACATGATGCAAAACATGGCATGATATGCGGGATGTGATATGCAATGCATATGCGTGCTCTAGAAGGAAAATATTGATCAAGGCATCAACTTGGCAAACCTAGTGTGCCGCTGGAAAGATGAGTTGATTTCGGTCGAAAACGATATAAAGATCACGGGAATCGGATGCACGGTTTGCAAGTGGCAAGCAAAACAAGAATGACACAATTCTGCGATCAACAACACGATGCCATATAGAATGCACCAAGAAACTAAGCTACTGCACTCCAACATAATAACAAAGCACATGGCAGTGACCTACTCAAGATGCTTGACAAAAGATGAACACTGAGCTACGGCTAAATCACACAAGATCAGGTTCAAACAAACATCGAAAAAGTGCAAAAGATATCAGCATCACAGACTTGGTGAAAATAACATGTCAGGAATTAACATCAGGAAGCAATGTTTAGAGCAACATAACAACATGCTACAGGAACAAATCATAGCAAACCATGGCAAGAACAATCTCATAGCATGCATGGATCAACTACAACATCAATGGCAAAATTGATTAACATGTAAACAATCTGCCAGGAACATTTTATAGAAAAAGTAGAGAAAGATTAAGTCATGTTAGGTCACTCCATAAATGCAAACATGGACATGGCTGGATAGAGCATAACCATATGTAAAAATCATCCTTACTGAACATACTCAAAAGAAGCATGGATCTCTCCGTAGCAACATGAATACATGGCATAAAAATAACAGCAGGGAAATGACAGTGAAATTCTAAGTCTCTGAAATCAGCAATATCACGAGAGCTACTTTGCGTGCTTGTGCTAGTCACCAGATTGATCACAACAATACATGGCATACACGCCTGTAAAGATGGCATGACATAGCCCAAAACACATGTAGATCTCAAGTCCATATGCATCACACAACAATTGTAGCAAAAATGACAAATGCTCATAATCTGATAAGAATCAGCACCTAACATTTTATAGCACTCTTGCAACAGTCATTTGGGCATCAAGATGGACTCAAACAAGCATGGCACAATGGAACAAAATGAGGAGCACATCCTGATGAACATTTTGATATATCACACATGCAAAACGGTGCTACCGTCATGGAGTTATGGTGCAATGAACATGCCATTAAAATGTTGCAGATCCGGGGACTTAGAAGAAAATCACCTCCGTGAAAAGTCAACGCGGGACGGGCTCGACCCGGGACGGAGGGATCCGGGCGCGGCGATGATGTTTGGTTCCCCGGATTGGTGGATCTCGTCCACCTCTCCCGGATCCGGCGGAGGCGGATCTCCGGCGAGGAGGAGACGGCGAAGGGCGGCGTTGGGCGAAGGGGCGGCGCCGGTCGGGGCAGGGCGGCGCGCGGGGACGGAGGCGCGGAGCGGAGGCGGGAGGCGGCCGGCGCCGGAGT
>NC_041388.1:205496323-205550229 GCF_002162155.2 Triticum dicoccoides | reverse complement strand
CGGGCCCGTTCGGCCCGGGGCGGGCCGGCCTCGGGCCCCGTCTGGCCCCGGCGGGCGCGGAGGAGAGAGAGGGTGGCGGGGTGAAGTGGCATGCCGTGGTTGGACGAGGGGCGGCGGCGGGCGTGTCCGGCCGCCGGGCGGACATGTCCGGCGGCGCGGGGAAGATGGATCTAGGGTTTCATCCGCGAAATTTTGGGGGGGGGGGCGTGCAAATATATAGGTAGAGGGAGCTAGGAGAGTCCAAATTGAGTGCGGTTTTCGGCCACGCGATTGTGCTCGAACGACCGAGAGGATGGAGGGGTTTTGGATGGGTTATTGGACCACTTTAGAGGGGTGTTGGGCTGCAACACACACGAGGCCACTACGGTTCCCCGGTTAACCGTTGGAGTATCCAATGGATTCCAAATGGCACGAAACTTGACAGGCGGTCTACCGGTGGTGTACCAAGGCCGCATGGAAAATCTCGGTCCATTCCGAGAACGTTTAACACCCGCACACGAAAAGTGGCAAAAGAGGGCGCCGGAGGACGTACGAGTGTCGGATTGCAAAACGGACAACGGGGAAAATGCTCGGATGCATGAAACGAACACGTATGCAAATGCGATGCGCATGATGACATGATATGAAATGCATGACATGGACAAAATGCAAAGCGAATACAAAACCCAACCACGAAGGGAAACTCACAACACATCTCCGGAAAAGGCAAGAGTCGGAGTACAAATATGGAAAGTTGTATCCGGGGCGTTACAACACTCCACCACTATGAGAGGATCTCGTCCCGAGATCTAGGATGGCACCGGAGGGAAAATAGAAGAGGAAGATACGAGGTAAAACTAAGTTGCTTCTTTGACAAACGAGTGAAACCACGAACCTTGAGAGGTTAAACCATCTCGAGAAGAGAATACAACAAAGATGAACAAGGTTGAAAACACTCCGTTAGGAAAGAGGAACAAGGAAGAACAAATTCGGATAGCCCTTCGGTTGAGAATGGAGGCAAAACATGATAAGATAAGAGAACTTGAATGAAGAACATGATACTCCGGTTGAATGGATAGGCACGAAAAGAACACGATCCTCACCATTCGAGATGATGATTGAAAAGAGCAACATGACAAAGCCTCCGGAAGAAATGAGAGAATGGAATGGAATGAATGGAGGAGAAAACAACATCTTCTACCTCAAATGAGCTTGAAAAGCAACTTTAGGAGAAGGGTCGAACGGAGTTGTTGGAATACCAACAACGAAAAGAACAAGGTTGTAGTGGGCTTATGGAGCACCTCTCAAAACTATGAGGTGAAGGTCCGCCACTAACGGAAACAATAGATTGGATGGATAGCTAGAAAAGAATAGGAAGCTTCTTCCACCGAGGTGATAAGAAAACTTGGATCATATGTAATCACCACAAGGAGCAACATTCCCAATGGAAGGTTTTAGGTGAAATTTATACCAAGATAACTCCAAGGAAGAAAAATGATGGGTTTAAATATCTCATTCCTGACAACTTTTGAATCATGAAACATGAAGGGAAAATTGTCAAGAATGACATAACACCACCTCAAAAGATAAGATAGGAAACTTCGGAATGCAAGATGAAGGGAGCTTGAACTCCTCAAAACAAGACATGTGTTGAATACCATGGTTATTTTAGAGTATAACTTGGCAGATCAAAACTTCGAGGGAAATCTTGACGAACAACCGAAGAATAAAAGGAATCCTTGATGAACCACCATGTAGAGCCTCCGTGAAGAACTCTGGTAATAAAAGAATGATCAAACGAAAGGGAAGTTGAAAAGAACTCCGGGAGATCCCTTGCAATGATTAAAATGGAGCTTCGCGACGAGATAATGCGGAAGACTTGAAACTCCAGAAAAGAAAAGATGAAACAATAGAAATCAAGAATTTTGATGAAGCTCCCGAATAAGGAATTAATCCATTGGATGAAACAATAATAAGAATTATGTTATGTGTATCCTTCACCACTTTAGCTTGATGACAAGCAATGGATTTGGCATACAACTTATTCTCGTAGAAAGCATTAAGATAGATATAGAGCCAACTTGGGAAGGTCTTCAACGAACCACAGGTGGAATTGAAACAACGAATAAATTGATATGACAAACGAAGGAACAAGAATCTTGGAAGAACCACCGTAAGAATTGAAAACGGTAGAAGAAAAGATAAAGAAACACTGGGAAGAATTAGAGAACGAATGAAGATACTTGAGGGGATTTAGATACATGAGGATGAAGAGATCACGAGCTGATAAGAGAATACTTGAATGATGTACCAGTAAGATTTCGAGAATGATAGCTAAAAGCTGAGAATGAATAAGTCTTCTTAAATGATGGGCTCCAGAGAATCAAACTGAAAAGACTCCTGAATTGCTCCGGATGGGTGAGAAGAATTCTCACAATTGAAAACAATTATGAGAGGAGGACATCAAGCTTGAACTACGCATCTCTGAGAGAACGGATAAGATTTGGAGGAAAAACTCTTCTTCGATCTTCAAATGTTGAAAATGACGATGAGAAACACCACCATGAATTGTTGAGATACTCCAGGAGAATGAAAAGCGAAGAGGTTGAGCCAACAATGAAAAGAGTTATAAGATCTTGGAGAAACCATCTGACTGATGATAATTCATTTTTACGTCAAACTTTGAAAGATTTGAGAATAGCTCCGGTAAAATTAGAAGAGTCAGGTAAGATCTTGGGAAAAGACCTGTGGGTTAGGGCCACTCAAAACAAAACACAGTTGAATGATTTAAAAGATAGATTGCGTTGGTTGAATTAAATGGCTTGAGTAAGGTAACAACCTCGAGATAGCTTAAGCAAATTAGCAATGGAAACGCGAATCTCCTGAGATATCTTCAACACTCCGGAACAATTGAATAGGAAGCGGGGAATGATTATGAGGTGCACCGGCATGTGAAAGAAATTGCAACGAGGAAAAGATATGATTGGTAAAGATTGAATTGAATCCACCGAAAAAGAAAGAGAACAAAGAATGATAAACTTGAAGCTCCGTTAGTATCTTCCTGATAATCACCGGATAAGGATATTGACGGAAAATAATGGGAATAGTTCCCATCAATAAAATGGATACTTGATTAAGAAATCCTAGTCCTCGAAGAAAAAGGGTGGGAGGGCGGGAAAACAAAGACAACTTGGGGCAGATGAAATGAACAAGATTGGAAAAAAACCGAGAGGTGATCTTGCGGATGTTGAAATGATCGGATCCACTTGAAGAGAAACATGCCGGCTGAAAAGGATTGACATGACAATCTCGATTAACAAGAAGGATTAGTATTCACATAGGAATATGAGAACACCGCTTAGAAAGAGGCATGGAATCAACACTTGATATTGAAGCAACTCGAATACCACAACTGAAAACAAAAACAAAGGATTGGCTTGCAAAATAAGCCGGAACAAACATATGATAGAGATTTCATCCAAAGTTTTCATGGTGGGGCCCACACGGGCTCGATCGTACATCACCATCATGTACAAGGCAGTGCACATGACATACGAAGTGTCCCCGAGTCAGCATAGCCAAGGACTCTTTAAGACACAACAAGACCACTGTAAAACCAACCATGGATGGGCGGACCACTAGACGTCAAACCCCAATCTCATATCATGCATTTGTCAGAAAGATATCCTAGGAGCTACTTGAATTCCCACTTATAAACTCTTGAAACTTTCTGGTTATGCAATCAGGTGTTGGGGATACAGGGGAAGCATAATATCTCAACCAAAACTAGCAAATCCTACATCCAGCTGTATCCATCCTTCAACACATAACCAAGAAACCTTCGGAGATCATTTACCTCAACCTTCGAAAAGCATCCGTTATACAATTTATGGCAGTACTCCCGAACTCCCGCCCCAGTACTTGGTGGCATCGAGGTTATCTCACCAACAACTGCATAAAGGAGATTTTCGATGTCTGTGAACTCAGATATTCCAGAACTGCAACGATAAAATTGTGACGACAACACCTCAGAGCTCAATTCCCCGGGACACTGCCACAACACCTAAATGTCAGGAGGCACCAAGAACAATGTTCTCGTCACAAAACCATCAAAACAATTCCAAGATACCCGCATGATCCTAAATTTTTTTAGTGAAACTTGAGGAGAGAAGAGTCAAAACTCTACGTCAGGAGGCCCCACCAGAGTGACGAAAGGACTGAGGAGTAAAAAGAATCCTACTCTCCGATATATATAATCCTATAAGACTCAAAACATTTTCTAGACTCAACAACGTCAGCGATTTGATCAAGCAGGGGGCTCCTAAGTCGGGGAAGGCTCTGATACCAACTTGTAACACCCACGATGCGGATATATCTCCCACGTGTCGGAGCATGACTTAGAGGCATAGCCGCATGGTAGGCATGTCACAAGAGGGTAATCTTTACACATCCCATGTATTGAATAACAAAGGGATAAAGAGTTGGCTTACATCTCCACTTCACACAAAGCATAAATATAGCATTACATCATCCAGAATACAATCAAGGTCCGCTACGGAACCAACAAAAATAAAGACAACCCCAAATGCTAGATCCCCGATCGCCCCGACTGGGCTCCACTACTGATCAACTGGAAACGAAAACACACAACAAACACGATCTTCATCGAGCTCCGACTTGAGCTCAGTTGCGTCACCTGCCTGGTATCACCAGTACCTCGAACTATTTGGAAGTAACTGTGAGTCATGAGGACTCAAAAATCTCACACCCGCGTGATCAAGACTATTTAAGCTTATGGGTAGGAAAGGGCAGTGAGGTGGAGCTGCAGCAAGCACTAGCATATATGGTGGCTAGCTTACGCAAATAAGAGCAAGAAGAGAAGAAATGCAATGGTCGTGAACTAGAAGTGATCCTGAAACTACTTACGTTCAAGCATAACACAAGAACCATGTTCACTTCCCGGACTCCGCCGAGAAGAGACCATCACGGCTACACACGCGGTTGATTCATTTTAATTAAGTTAAGTGTCAAGTTTTCTACAACCGGATAGTAACAAATTCCCATCTTCCCATAACCGCGGGCATGGCTTTCAAAAGTTCAAAACCCTGAAGGGGTGTCCCAACTTAGCCGATCACAAGCTCTCACGGTCAACGAAGGATATTCCTTCTCCCAGGAAGACCCGATCAGACTCGGAATCCCGGTTACAAGACATTTCGACAATGGTAAAACAAGACTAGCAAAGCCGCCCGATGTGCCTACAAATGCCGATAGGAGTCACACATATTTCGTTTTCAGGGCACACTGGATAGGTCAAGCTATGAGTAAAACCAACCCTCAAGTTGCCCCGAGGTGGCCCCGCAGACTTCCCGTTTTGGACCAACACTCAGAGGAGCACTGGGCCGGGGGAGGGTTTAAAATAAGATGACCCTTGAGTCTGCAGAACCCAAGGGAAGGTATATGGTGGTAGGTAGGCAAATGGTAGAACCAAGGTTGGGCCTTGCCGGAGGAGTTTTATTCAAAGCGAATTGTCAAGGGGTTCCCATAACACCCAACCGCGTAAGGAAAACAAAATCAAGGAACATAACACCGGTATGACAGAAACTAGGGCGGCAAGAGTGGAACAAAACACCAGGCATAAGGCCAAGCCTTACACCCTTTACCATGTATATAGGTGCATTCAAGTAAACAAGATATAATAATGATATCCCAACAATAATCATGTTCCAACAAGGAACAAACTCCATCTTCACCTACAACAAGCAACGCTATAAGAGGGGCTGAGCAAATCGGTAACATAGCCAAGAAAAGGTTTGCTAGGAAAGGTGGGTTAGAGGCTTGAAATGGCAATATGGGAGGCATGATAAAGCATGTGGTAGGTATCGCGGCATAGCAATAGAGCGAACAACTAGCAAGCAAAGATAGAAGTGATTTCAAGGGTATGGTCATCTTGCTTGCAAAGTTCTCCGAGTAGACGTAAGCTTGATCCTCGTAAGCGTACTCAACGGGTTCCTCGTTCACGTAATCGTCTCCCAGCTCTACCCAAAACAATAACACAAGCAAAGGAAACGACAATCAACCATGGTGCAATGCGCAAGTAACATGATTTAAAACATGGCATGATATGCGGGATGTGATATGCAATGCATATGTGTGCTCCGGAAGGAAAATATTGATCAAGGCATCAACTTGCCAAAACAAGTGTGCTGCTGGAAACATGAGTTGATTTCAGTCGAAATCGATATAAAGATCACCGGAATCGGATGCACGGTTTGCAAATGGCAAGCAAAACAAGAATGACACAATTCTGCGATGAACAACACGATGCCATATAGAATGAACCAAGAAACTAAGCTACTGCACTCCAACATAACAACAAAGCACACGGCAGTTACCTACTCAAGATGCTTGACAAAATATGAACACTGAGTTACGGCTAAATCACACAAGATCAGGTTCAATCAAGCATGGCAAAAGTGCAAAAGATATCAGCATCACAGACTTAGTGAAAATAACATGTCAGGAATTAACATCAGGAAGCAATGTTTAGAGCAAGATAACAACATGCTACAGGAACAGATCATAGAAAACAATGACATGGCATGAATATACTCAAAGCATAGAAGAAAAGTCCCTTACTTATCATAAGCCAAAAAGGATCAGAAGATACGATGGCACCCATGTAAACATAGCAAGTTTCGTTAACAGATTCAGACTTAGCAGAAAACTGAGCATGGCATAAACAGAATTATGAAGGCATGTTTGCGAGCTCGATTCACTCAACACAAGGCATTGCATGACAAGACAAGAATAGCAATAGCAAGAAGACATGTTCAAGAAGCTAACCATGGAAAGAACAATCTCATAGCATGCATGGATCAACTACAACATCAATGGCAAAATTGATTAACATGTAAACAATCTGCAAGGAACATTTTATAGCAAAAGTAGAGCAAGATTAATTCATGCTAGGGCACTCCATAAATGCAAACAGGGACATGGATGGATAGAGCATAACCATATGTCAGAATCATCCTGACTGAATATACTCAAAAGAAGCATGGATCTCTCTGTAGCAACATGAATACATGGCATAAAAATAACAGCAGGGAAATGACAGTGAAATTCTATGTCTCTGGAATCAGCAATATCATGAGAGCTACTTTGCATGCTTTTGCTAGTCACCACATTTATCCCAAAAATACATGGCATACACCTCTGTAAAGATGGCATGGCATAGCCCAAAACACATGTAGAGCTCAAGTCCATATGCATCACACAACAATTGTAGCAAAAATGACAAATGCTCATAATCTGATAAGAATCAGCACCTAACAGTTTATAACACTCTTGCAACAGTCATTTGGGCATCAAGATGGACTCAAACAATCATGTCACAATGGAACAAAATGAAGAGCACATCCTGATGAACATTTTGATGTATCACACATGCAAAATGGAGCTACGGTCATGGAGATATGATGCAATGAACATGCCATGAAAATGTTGCAGATCCGAGGACTTAGAAGAAAATCACCTCCATGAAAAGTCAATGCGGGAAGGGCTCAACCTGGGACGGAGGGATCCGGGCGGGGGGACGACGTTTGGTTCCCGAGATTGGTGGATCTCGTCCACGTCTCCCAAATCCGGCGAGGAGGAGACGGCGCAGGGCGGCCTTGGGCGCGGCCATGGCGAGACGCGCGGGTCTCCGGGGCGGCAGCCGACGAGGCGAAGGGGCGGCGCCGGTTGGGGCTGGGCGGCGTGCGGGGACGGAGTCGCGGCGCGGAGGCGGGAGGTGGCCGGCACTGGAGTGGAGGCGCGCGGGCGACGGAGGGCTCCCGCGGGAGCTGGCGGGGAGCGGGGCAGCGCAGTGGCGCGCGGTCGGGCCCGTTCGGCCCGGGGCGGGCCGGCCTCGGGCCCCGGTGGGAGCGGAGGAGAGAGAGGGCGGCGGGGTGACGTGGCACGCCGTGGTTGGATGAGGGGCGGCGGCAAACGTGTCCAGCCGCCGGGCGGACATGTCCGGCGGCGCGGGGAAGATGGATCTAGGGTTTCATCCGTGAAATTTTTGGGGGAGGTGCAAATATATAGGTAGAGGGATTTACGAGAGTCCAGATGGAGTACAGTTTTCGGCCACGCGATCGTGATCGAACTACCGAGAGGATGGAGGGGTTTTGGATGGGTTATTGGGCCACTTTAGAGGGGTGTTGGGCTGTAACACACACGAGGCCTCTATGGTTCCCAGGTTAACAGTTGGAGTATCAAACGGACTCCAAATGGCATGAAACTTGACAGGCGGTCTACCAGTGGTGTACCAAGGCCGCTTGGCAAATCTCGGTCCATTATGAGAACTTTTAACACCCACACACGAAAAGAGGCAAAAGGGGCGCCGGAGGACGTAGGAGTGTCGGATTGCAAAACGGACAACGGGGAAAATGCTCGGATGCATGAGACAAACACGTATGCAAATGCGATGCACATGATAACATGATATGAAATGCATGACATGGAAAAAATGCAAAGCGAAGACAAAACCCAACCACGAAGGGAAACTCACAACACATCTCCGGAAAAGGCAAGAGTCGGAGTACAAATATGGAAAGTTGTATCCGGCGCGTTACACAAACGCACCGCGTTGCGATACCCGTGGGGCACGGACTAAAAAAGGATGCGCCGATCATGAGCTCAAACGAGGGCGCCTGGTAGAGACAAGGGGAGTGCGAGCGCACGTGTGCCTATCTCATAGCCCCCGCGCGAGGCGCGCAAGAGAGAACGGTGGGCGACTGCCACCCTCGCAGGCGCAAAACGAAGAATCGAGGGGAACATCAGAGAGAAGACGGCGCAAAACCAAGCCATCGAGAAATGCCAGAACTCCAAATTTTATTAAAGGAAAAGGGGCAAGCCAACTACAGAAAGCAAATGAACAGCCACGTCCGGTACCTAGGCTAGTCTTCTCACCAGCGCGGGACATGGGAGGGAGCCCCCAAGGCCCAAGGGCGACACTCCGGAGACTCTGGGGCATGTACAACCCCACTCATTATTACGTAAGAGTGTCACAAGCGGAGACCTTCACAGGCACTATGCCTTACTTCATGGGTAGAACTTCCAAAGGTGCTGGATGTTCTAGGCGTTCTGGATGGGGATCTCGTCATGTGTCTCCAGGCACGCGGCGCCAGGCCTGGAGATGCGGTCGATCCTATACGGGCTCTCCCACATGGGCGAGAGCTTTTGCAGCCCTTCCTTGGAGAGCACCCACCTTAGGATGAGATAACCCACCTCGACGTCCTGGAGCGAACGGTGCGACAGTGGTACCGTCGCAGCGCGTGCTGGTATCTTGCCACTCGGAGCGAGGCTTCACGGCGGCGTTCCTCCCCCCAGCACGAGGTACATCCCTCGCATGGCGTCCTGCTGCGTCACATCAAATGCCAGGACCCGCGCGGAGCGATGCCTGAACTATTGAGGGAGAACCGCATCTGCTCCGTAGACGACGAAGAACGGGGTCTCACATGTTGGCTTGGTGGCGGTGGTGCAGATGGACCACAGCACAGACTGGAGCTCGTCGTGCCAGCCCTTGCCGCAGGCTTCGAGCTTCTTCTTGAAGGTCCGGGTCTTGAGGCCTTTCAAGACCTCGGCGTTGGCGCACTCAGCTTGGCCATTGCTCCTGTGGTATGCCATCGAAGCATAGCAAATCTGCGTTCTAAGGTTAGCACAATAGGTCCTAAAGAGACTGCTAGTGAACTGCGAGCCATTGTCGATGATGATGCGGTTAGGGACCCCGAACCAGCTCACAAGGCCCTTGATGAACTTAATTGCCGACTCGGCTGGAATGGTGTGGACGACCTCCACCTCTGCCCTTTTGGTGAACTTGTCCATGGCGACGTAGAGGTAGCGGTATCCCCCAGGCGCTCGCGGGAACGGACCCAGGATATCCAGCCCCCAGAACATGAATGGCCACTAGAGCAGGATAGTATGGAGGCCCTAGGCCAGCTGGTGTATTTGCTTGGCATGGAATTGGCAGGACTCGCAAGACCTCACCAGCTCGGTCGCGTCGTTAAGTGCCGTGGGCCAGTAGAATCCGCTGCGGAACGCCTTGCCGACCAGGGTACGTGACGACGAGTGGTGCCCGCAGTCTCCGCCATGTATGTCAGCTAGCAGCTCGTTCCCCCGCTCCGTGGAGATACATCGCAAGGAAACATCATTTGGTCACTTTCTGTATAGCTCACCATCCTGTATGCAGTATGCCGTAGCCTGCCGGGCCACATGCTCTGCGTCCTCCTCCTTCTCCGGCAACGTCCCTTGCACCAAGTACGCCTTGAACTCCTCAGTCCAGCACCCCTCCTGAGGCTCGAGCGCCAGGAGCAGACGTGCTGCTAAGGTCGGACCGCAAGCGGGGGCTCCCGAGGCTGGTGGTTGGGGGAGTTCCTCTCGAGATGATGTAGTCTCTACGATCGCGGGGGTCGCCGAAGGCTTGAAGAGTCTCACTTTGAAGACACCAGGTTCTTGGCATAGATGCCTTCATGCCCTCTTGGCGATCTCGTCAGCCTCCTTGTTGGTTCCGCATGTCACATGTTATAGCTCTAGGCCTGATAATTGCCTCTCCATCTTGCGCACCTCCACGGGGTACGCCTCCATGTGCTCGTCCCTTTGTTCGTACAGCTTGTTGGAGAAGTTTACAAGGAGCTGCGAGTCACCCTTGAAGGTGAGACGCCTCAACCCCAAGGCTGCGGCGGCCTTGAGGCGGGCGATCAATACCTCGTATTCCGCAATGTTGTCGGAGACCTTCTCACCCCGCTGGAAGCAAAGCTGCACGACATAGTATAGTTTGCCTTGGGTGGGCAAGATGAGCACAGCGCCAGCCCCCGCGCCTTGCTATGCGAAAGCGTCATCGAAGTACATGACCCAGCTGTTCGGTGCTTCATCTCCCGGTGAGAGGGATCGGCTCTCGCCCGCTTAGGACCCCGGATGAAGTCAGCGAGTGCGGCTCCCTTGATGACCCTGGTCGTGCTGAACTCCAACTGAAATGCTTGTAGTTCAATGTTCCATTCGACGACTCTTCCCGCGGCATTGGGGCTCCAGAGCACCCTCTCCAGGGGGTAGGATGAGACGACCTTGATTGGGTGGGCTTGGAAATAATGGCGTAGCTTGCGTGAAGCCACCAAGAGCGCGAGTAAGAGCTTCTACAGCATGGGATACCATGCTCTCGTGTCCCGTAGTACAGTGCTGACTAAGTGTAGTGGGTGCTCGACGAGGGCGGGAGCATCGATGGAGCCTGTGTCCTCCTAAGGTTGTGGTGCCTCCTGAGGTGGGGGGGACCTCAGGAGCCTGGCTGCCCATCGGGGCCTCCTCAGGACCGGAAGTGCTGTCTTGCAAGGCCTGACCATCAGTTGATGCCACCGTCGCCTCGGTGGCGCGGCCTTGGTGCCGCATTGTACCCCCCCCCCCCCCAAAGGTGCAGCGTTGCTTGGTGGGGTGTTGGCCTGGCGCTCCTCCCGGACAGCCACAAGCACCACGCTGGCGGAGCGGGGCGTGGCATCCAGGTAGAGCACCAGGGGCTCGAGGGGACGAGGTGCGACCATCACAGGTGGGCTGGTCAAGTATCTCTTGAGGTCTTGAAATGCCATGTCGGCCTCTGGGGTCCATTCGAATGGGCCCTTCCTCTTTATCATCTTGAAGAACGGCAGGGCACGCTCCTCCAACTTGGAAATGAAGCGCCCCAACAAGGTCACACAACCCTCGAGCTTCTGCATTTCCTTTAGGGTTTGTGGCAGGCTCATGTCTTCTATTACCTTGACCTTCTCCGGATTGGCCTCGATCCCGCAGTGCGACATGAGGAAGCCCAGCAGCTTGCCAGAAGGGACACCAAACATGCACTTCTCCGGGTTGAGCCGCAGGCCCACAAGGCACAGGCTGGTCAAAGTCTCCTGTATGGTCTGAATCAGGGTTCGTGCTTCCCTAGATTTTACCACGATGTCATCAACATAGGCTTCTGCTTTCCTTCCTAGCTACTAGCCCAAAGCGATGTGCATCAGCTGCTGGAAGGTCGCCCTACGTTGTGTAGTCTGAACGGCATGCAGGTGTAGCAGTGTACCCCACACAGGGTCAAGAAGGCCATCTTCTCCACGTCCTCCACCGCCATGTCGATCTGGTGGTAGCCCGGGAATGAGTCCAGGAAGCACAGCAGGTCGCACTCGGTGGTAGAGTCGGCGATCGGGTCGATGCACGAGAGCAGGAACGGGTCTTGAGGGCAGGCTTTGTTGAGGTTGGTGAAGTTGACACACATGTGTTCCTTCCCGCCCTTCCTGGGCACAACGACGGGGTTCGCCAGCCACTCCGGGTATCGAACCTCGCGAATGACACATGCCGCCTCAAGCTTGCGAGTTTCCTAGATGATGAAGGACTGCTTCTCCGTGGACTGCCGTCGCGCCTTCTGCTTCACAGGGCGCACATTGGGGCACACCCTTAAGTGATGCTCGACTACCCCCCTTGGAACCCCTACCAGCTGCTTGGGTTCCTGATACGTCAATTTTGCATCATGCTTTTATATCACTATTTATTGCTTTGTGGGCTGTTATTACACATTATGTCACAATACTTATGCATATTCTCTCTTATTTTACAAGGTTTACATGAAGAGGGGGGATGCCGGCAGCTGGAATTCTAGGCTGGAAAAGGAGCAAATATTAGAGACCTATTCTGCACATCTCCAAAAGTCCTGAAACTTCACGGGAGCACGTATCAGAATATATAAAAAAATTGGGTGAAGGAAGTACCAGAGGGGGGCCACCCACCATCCATGAGGGTGGGGGCGCGCCCCCCTGCCTCGTGCGCCCCCTGGCAGCCCTCTGGTGCCCATCTTTGGCTATATGGAGTCTTTCATGGAGGTAAAAATCATAAGATAGCTCACGGGATGAAACTCCGCCGCCACGAGGCGGAACCAATCTAGGGCTCCGGCGGAGCTGTTCTGCCTGGGAAACTTCCCTACGGGAGGGGGAAATCATCACCAACGACCCTCTCATTGGGAGGGGGTCAATCCCCATCAACATCTTCACCAGCACCATCTCATCTCAAACCCTAGTTCATCTCTTGTATCCAATCTTTGTCCCAAATCCTCAGATTGGTACCTGTGGGTTGCTAGTAGTGTTGATTACTCTTTGTAGTTGATTCTATTTGGTTTATTCGGTGCAAGATCATATGTTCAGATCCTTTATTCATATTAATACCCCTCTGATTATGAACATGGATATGATTTGTGAGTAGTTACGTTTGTTCCTGGGGACATGGGAGAAGTCTCGCTATAAGTAGTCATGTGAATTTGGTATTCGTTCGATATTTTGATGAGATGTATGTTGTCTTTCCTCTAGTGGTGTTATGTGAATGTCGACTACATGACAATTCACCATTGTTTGGGCCTAGAGGAAGGCATTGGGAAGTAATAAGTAGATGATGGGTTACTAGAGTGATAGAAGCTTAAACCCTAGTTTATGTGTTGCTTCGTAAGGGGCTGATTTGGATCCATATGTTTCATGATATGGTTAGGTTTACCTTAATACTTCTGTTGTAGTTGCGGATGCTTGCAATAGGGGTTAATCGTAAGTGGGATGCTTGTCCAAGGAAGGACAGTACCCAAGCATCGGTCCACCCACATATCAAATTATCAAAGTACCGAACGTGAATCATATGAACGTGATGAAAACTAGCTTGACGATAATTCCCATGTGTCCTCGGGAGCACTTTCCTTTATATAAGAGTTTGTCCAGGCTTGTCCTTTGCTACAAAAAGGATTGGGCCATCTTCCTGCGCCTTATTTACTTTTACTATTTTATACCCATTACGCATTACCTTATCATAAAACTATCTGTTACCGATAATTTCAGTGCTTGCAGAGAATACCTTGCTGAAAACTGCTTATCATTTCCTTATGCTCCTCGTTGGGTTCAACACTCTTACTTATCAAAAGGACTACAATAGATCCCCTATACTTGTGGGTCATAAGGAATCTTTTCTGGCGCTGTTGCCGGGGAGTGAAGCGCCTTTGGTAAGGAAAAATTTATATAGTGTGCTGAGATTTACTGTCACTTGTTACTATGGAACATAATCCTTTGAGAGGCTTATTCGGGGTATCTTCACCCCGACAAGTAGAGCAAAGAGTTTCTCCTCAACCTACTGAACCTACTGAAAATGGTTACTTTGAAATTCCTTCGGGTATGATAGAGAAACTTCTAGCTAATCCTTTCATAGGTGATGGAACATTACATCCCGATTTGCACCTAATCTATGTGGATGAAGTTTGTGGATTATTTAAGCTTGCAGGTATGCCCGATGATGTTATCAAGAAGAAGGTCTTCCCTTTATATTTCAAGGGAAAGGCATTGACATGGTTTAGGCTATGTGATGATATGGGATCATGCAACTACAACCGATTGAAATTGGAATTTCAATAGAAGTTTTATCCTATGCATCTTGTTCATCATGATCGTAACTATATATATAATTTTTTGCCTCGCGAAGGAGAAAGCATCGCTCAAGCTTGGGGGAGGCTTAATCAATGTTATATTCATGCCCCAATAATATCTCTCAAGAGAAATTATTATTGAGAATTTTTATGCTCGGCTTTCTCTAGACAATCGCTCCATGCTTGATACTTCTTGTACTGGCTCTTTTATGATGAAGACTATTGAATTCAAATGGGATTTATTGGAAAGAATTAAACGCAACTCTGAAGATTGGGATCTCGGCGAAGGTAAGGAGTTAGGTATAACACCTAAGTTTGATTGTGTCAAATCTTATATGGATACCGATGTTTTCCGTGAATTTAGCACTAAATATGGACTTGACTCTGAGATAGTAGCTTCTTTCTGTGAATCCTTTGCTACTCATGTAGATCTCCCTAAGGAGAAGTGGTTTAAATATAATCCTCCCATTGAAGTAAAAGTAGTTGAACCTATTAAAGTTGAAGAAAATACTATCACTTATAATGATCCTGTTGTTCCCACTGCTTATATTGAGAAACCACCTTTCCCTGTTAGAATAAAGGATCGTGCTAAAGCTTCAACTGTGGTTTGTAAGAGTAATACTAGAACACCTACTCCCTCTGAACAAATTAAAGTTGAACCTATTTTTGCGATGGTTAAAGATCTCTTGGCCGATAATATTGATTGGCATGTTATTTACTTCTGTGATGAAGCTGCTAGAATTGCTAGACCAGACACTAAAAATAAACATAGACCTGTTGTAGGCATGCCTGTTATTTCTGCTAAAATAGGAGATCATTGCTATCATGGATTATGTGATATGGGTGCTAGTGCAATTGCAATACCTCATTCCTTATACAAAGAAATTACGCATGATATTGCACCTGTTGAGATAGAGGAAATTGATGTTACAATTAAGCTTGCCAATAGAGACACTATTTCACGAGTTGTGGTTGTTAGAGATGTTGAAGTCTTGTGTGGGAAAGTTAAATATCCTGCTTATTTTCTTGTTCTTGGTTCCCCACAGGATAACTTTTGTCCCATTATATTTGGTAGACCCTTCTTGAATATTGTTAATGCTAAGATAGACTGCTATTGTTTCGGTTGGTTTAGGGGATATGTCTCATCAATTTAATTTTGCTAAATTTCTTAGACAACCCCATGATAAATAATTTCCTAGTAAAGATGAAATTATTGGTCTTGCTTCTATTGCCGTGCCTCCTAATGATCCTTTAGAACAATATTTGCTAGACCATGAAAATGATATGTTTATGAATGAAAGAAGGGAAATAGATGAAGTATTCTTTAAACAAGGACCTATTTTGAAACACAACTTGCATGTTGAAATCCTAGGGGATCCTCCTCCACCCAAGGGTGATCCCGTGTTTGAGCTTAAACCTTTACCTGATACTCTCAAATATGCTTATCTTGATGAGAAAGAGATATATCCTATTATTATTATTAGTGCTAACCTTTCAGAGCATGAAGAAAAGAAATTATTGAAAACTCTAAAGAAGCACGGTGCTGCTATTGGATATACACTTGATGATCTTAAGGGCATTAGTCCCACTCTATGCTAGCAAAAAATAAAATTGGAGAAGGACATGAAATCGGTTGTTGATCACCAACGACGGTTAAATCCTAAGATGAAAGAAGTGGTAAGAAAAGAAATACTAAAGCTTCTGGAGGCAGGTATAGTTTATCACGTTGCTAATAGTCAGTAGGTAAGTCCTGTCCATTGTGTTCGTAAGAAGGGAGGTATTATTGTTGTTCCTAATGATAAAGATGAATTGATCACACAAAGAATTGTTACAGATTATAGAATGGTAATTGATTTCAGCAAATTAAATAAAGCTACTAAAAGGATCATTACCCTTTACCTTTTATTGATCAAATGCTAGAAAGATTATCCAAACATACACATTTTTGCTTTCTAGATGGTTATTCTGGTTTCTCTCAAATACCTGTGTCAAAAGAGGATTTTTATCAAGAAAATACAACTTTTACTTACCCTTTCGGTACCTTTGCTTATAGACGTATGCCTTTTTGCTTATGCAACGCACCTGCTACCTTTCAAAGATGTATGACTACTATATTCTCTGACTTTTGTGAATAGATTGTTGATTTTTTCATGGATGATTTCTCTGTTTACGGAACTTCTTTTGATGACTGCCTGAGCAACCTTGATCGAGTTTTGCAGAGATGTGAAGAAACTAATCTTGTCTTGAATTGGGAGAAGTGCCACTTTATGGTTAATGAAGGTATTGTCTTGGGGCATAAAATTTCTGAAAGAGGTATTGAAGTTGATAAAGATAAGTTGATGCTATTGAAAAGATGACATGTCCTAAGGACATTAAAGATATAAGAAATTTCCTTGGTCATGTCGGTTTTTATAGGAGGATCATTAAGGACTTATCTAAAATTTCTAGGCCTCTGAGTAATCTCTTACAAAAAGATGTTCGTTTTGTTATTGATGATGACTGTGTGGAAGCATTTGAAATACTTAGGAAAGCTTTGATTTCTGCACCTATTGTTCAGCCGAGAGTGGTAGCGGGGTGATCCCCTAAGTCGAGGGTGAGGTCGGCCTTCGGCGCCGCCCATCTCAGAGGGGCTCCCTGCCGTACAGGGGTGGTGCCGATCTCGCAGAAGAACTGCTTGACGTGGAGACCCGTGGGTGGCGCTTGTGGGCCGCCGAGGAGGGCCACGACGGCGACAGGCGCCGGCGCCATGAAGATTGTGACGAAAAGGCCGCGGAGCTCTTCCCAAGAAGTCACGGAGGATCCTGGCAGGTTTAGCAACCAAGTGTGCGGCGCGCTAGCGAGGGCCATGGGGAACCAATTAGCCATGACCTTGTTGTTGCCTCCCACATCTAGGATGGCCTCCTCATAAGCCAGCAGGAAGGTCGACGGCCGCCGCGCCATCGAAGCGAGGCAGCATCTACGGCCTAAACTTGGGAGGCCACCGCACCTGTCGTAAGGCAGGGGTGAAGGCCCTGAGCCCCCTGGCGCCTCGTGGTCGCCCATCGATCCAGTCGATGGAGCAGCGCCGGCCATAGGGACCAAATGGAGAAGTGGAGCCAGTGGAGGAGCGGAACTTCGGCACACCCCTACGTGGCGTGCCAAATGTCAGATTACGGGTTCCGGTAAACCCTGGAGGTTCGAACAATGGGATGCGCATGAAGATCTCTCTCCCCCACGAGCCCACTCTCGCAACGATCTCTAAGCCTACCTCGCAGAACCTGAAGAACAAGGGAAACAAGGATTTATACTAGTTCAGGCCACCGTTGTGGTGTAATACCCTACTCCAGTCTGGTGTGGTGGATTGCCTTGCAGGCTGAGGTTGAACAAGTACAAGGGATAAACAACCTCCTAAGGAGAGGTGTTCCTGAGGTCGATGAGATTGTGTGTGCTTGGATGGTCTCTATCCGCCCCTCTAAGGTGGTGGCTAGTCCTATTTATAGAGGTCCTAGTCCTCTTCCCAAATATAGGTGGGAAGGGATCACACAACGGCCAGTTTGAAGGGGGACAACTAGTACAAGTTATCCTAAAAAAAGGTGGTCTTCGCCTGCCAAAGGATCTAGTGGTGACGCCGTCATGGGCTCCGCGGTGACCTCCGTCCTGCCATCATGCTAGTCTTGGTCTTGTTGCACCGATATGGAAACCTTTGCATGATGCCTCAGGACTCCTTGCATGCGCTTGCCTCCTTAGCACCAAAGAGGAAACGGGCACCCTGCGCCCGCTGGCGCCCGCCTGCCCTTGGTCGTCATGGCTCATGTCACGCGGACCTCATGAGGTGCCCCTTGCATAGATATCTCCGCTCCTCTGGAGCCAGCCTAGGGAGGCTGCCCCGGAGGAGGTCTTGCATCGTCCACCTCGCGAGGCTTGGCCCCTCGCGACGGTCTTGAATGATTGTTGATGAATATGGGCCGTAGCAGGCCACTGGTGGAGCCATGCCCTGGGCCGCAGGAAGGCAAGTCTGGGTACTCCCGTTCCCAGGACGCCAATAATGAGCGCCACCAGCTGCGACCGGGCGGCCAAGGAAGGCCAAACAGCCGCTATTTCTTCTCACGTGGAGGCAGCAACATTTTCCTTGAGGATAGAAACTGGCGAGAGCGGCACATCAGCTGTCCGTTCCACCGTGGCGGCATTAGCCCTGATGGAGGCCGTCCACGACCTTGTCGAGGCCACCCACGCCCAGCTCGTGGCGGTCACCGCACAAATCGAACGAAGCTTCTCCGACAACGGTCGGCAACCCATAGCCAAAGAGTTGGCAATCACCGAGAGCGTTCGAGCAGCCGTCCATTCCACCGCCGCATACCTTGCCATGACGGAGGCCGTCCAAGCCCAGATCGGGGACGCCCATTCCCAGCTCATGACGGCCTTTTCCAAAGAGAAGGCGGATGCGGATGGTGAGATTCTTGTCGAGTATGGTGCGATGGATGCCATGGAGCCCCTTCCCCATGAGATTGTTGGGCGCGAGCTGGACATAGAGGAGGCGGTGGAGATCGACGAGCACCAGCCATAGTAGTACTCTTTGATTTGTTTAATTAAGAGCACCAGTCTTTAATATGTTAAAGTAATGTTTAGGTCAGCTAGCTCTGATTAATTGGTGAACTTGCTCGATTAAGAAGTGTGGGCGTGTTGTTGTCTCCTTTGTGACGTCGATGACCACTGTAACCAGGGAAATTCGAACCAAAATTTTTGACGTTCAAACTCACCACACACGGGTTAAGCTATCTGAATAGTTTGTGATGTTCACGTATCATACGTAGTGCTGAATAAGGGACCATGTTTGATGACACTTTGCGCGCCAGTTTTTTCGCTGCACTGAACCAAATTTTTTGGCTTCCGCGGAAATATCTTCCTCCCCGCCCCCTCCCCCTCCCCCTTACCAAAAGCCACATTTCCCCTATTTCCACCTTCATTTCCAAGTCGAAACCTTCACTCCTTGCTTGCAGCACCACATCCTCACCGGTGACCCTCCTTCACGTTGCTCGGCCTCATCAATCTAGGCAGGTAATCCACACCTGACCCCCATCCTCCTCCTTCCACATCCCACATGCCCCGACCGCCGGCGAGACACCTTCCACCCAAATCACTGAAGCGCCGCCTAAGCCATGGTGCACGCAGTATAGCCAGGAGCTCAAGGAGCATTTGATAGCGGAGAAGCAAATCGCGGCCACACGCGCAGATTGATGAGTGGTTGCACGTAGTATAGTCACGATGCCTGCCATTCATGCTGACCCCTAGATCTTGGAGGAGCACCTTGCAGTCGAAGCCACCGTCGACGCCTCGCGGGCCGATGCTGCGACGCGGTTGGCCGCTTTAAATGACAGTTCGTGGCATTTTCTCGAGGCCACCCTCGGTGCCATCGACGAAGACTATGAGGTGTTTTGTCAGTGTTCCCGTGCTTACCTCAACTTGAGAGCCAACAGGTTGGTGCCTGCGGCGGCTCAGGCAACTCATCACTACGACGAGGGCACCCACGATGTGGAGTCCTCGCCCTCTACCATGTCCAAGGAGCCAATCATCATCGATATATCCGACGATGAGGAGTAGCTTGTCTTATTAGCTCACTATAAGGACCTATGTTTTATTTGCTAGCTATGCCGGTTAAGCATGCTCGGTTTACCCATTGCATGTGATGCTTGATACGTCTCCAACGTATCTATAATTTTTTATTGCTCCATGCTATATTATCTACTGTTTTAGACATTATTAGGCTTTACTATCCACTTTTATATTATTTTTGGGACTAACCTATTAACCGGAGGCCCAGCCCAGAATTGTTGTTTTTTGATGTTTTAGGGTTTCGAAGAAAAGGAATATCAAACGGATTCCAAACAGAATGAAACCTTTGGAAACGTGATTTTCTCATCAGATAAGATCCATTTAGGGTCACGAGGGTGGAGGGCGCCCCCCCCCTAGGGCGCGCCCCCTACCTCGTGGGCCCCTCGAAGCTCCACCGACGTACTTCTTCCTCCTATATATATCCACGTACCCCCAAACGATCGGGGACAGAGCTAAAAACCTAATTCCACCGTCGCAACTTTCTGTATCCATGAGATCCCATCTTGGGGCCTGTTCCGGAGCTCCGCCGGAGGGGGCACCGATCACGGAGGGCTTCTACATCATCATCCAAGCCCCTCCGATGAAGTGTGAGTAGTTTACTTCAGACCTACGGGTCCATAGTTAGTAGCTAGATGGCTTCTTCTCTCTTTTTGGATCTCAATACAATGTTCTCCCCCTCTCTCGTGGAGATCTATTTGATGTAATCTTCTTTTTGCGGTGTGTTTGTTGAGACCGATGAATTGTGGGTTTATGATCAAGTTTATCTATGAATAATATTTGAATCTTCTCTGAATTCTTTTATGTATGATTGGTTATCTTTGCAAGTCTCTTCGAATTATTAGTTTGGCTTTGGCCTACAAGATTGGTTGTTCTTGCCATGGGAGAAGTGCTTAGCTTTGGGTTCGATATTGCGGTGTCCTTTCCCAGTGACAGAAGGGGTAGCAAGGCACATATTGTCTCATTGCCAACGAGGATAACAAGATGGGGTTTTATCATATTGCATGAAGCTATCCCTCTACATCATGTCATCTTGCTTAAGGCATTACTCTGTTTTGAACTTAATACTCTAGATGCATGCTGGATAGTGGTCGATGAGTAGAGTAATAGTAGTAGATGCAGGCAGGAGTCGGTCTACTTGTCTCGGACGTGATGCCTATATACATGATCATACCTAGATATTCTCATCACTATGCTCAATTCTGTCAATTGCTCATCAGTAATTTGTTCACCCACCATAGAATACTTATGCTCTTGAGAGAAGCCACTAGTGAAACCTATGGCCCCCGGGTCTCTTTCTCATCATATCAATCTCCATCACTTTATTATTGCTTTGCTTTTACTTTGCTTTTACTTTTTACTTTGCATCTCTATACCAAAAATACCAAAAATATTATTTACCATCTCTATTAGATCTCACTTTCATAAGTGACCGTGAAGGGATTGACAACCCCTAAGTGCGTTGGTTGTGTTGAGCTATTGTTTTTGTGTAGGTACGAGGGACTCGCGCGTAGCCTCCTACTGGATTGATACCTTGGTTCTCAAAAACTGAGGGAAATACTTACGCTACTTTGCTTCATCATCCTCTCCTCTTCGGGGAAATCCAATGTAGTGCTCAAGAGGTAGAAAGAAGAATTTCTGGCGCCATTGCCGGGGAGGTTCGTGCAAGTCAAGATTTGACTCCCGACAACGAGCCATTTCTGGCACCGTTGCCGGGGAGTCTGCGCAAAAGTCAACATACCAAGTACCCATCACAATCCCTATCTCCCGCATTACATTATTTGCCATTTTCCTCTCGTTTTCCTCTCCCCCACTTCACCCTTGCCGTTTTATTCTCCCTCTCTCTCTCTATCCTCCCTCTCTCTCTCTATTTGCCTATTTTGCCCGTTTGCTTTTTTTTGCTCATGTGTTGGATTGCTTGTTTGTCGCAATGGCTCAAGATAATAGTAAATTGTGTGACTTCACCAATACCAACAGTAATGATTTCCTTAGCACTCCGATTGCTCCTCTTACCGATGCTGAATCTTGTGAAATTAATACTGCTTTGTTGAATCTTGTCATGAAAGATCCGTTCTCCATCCTTCCTAGTGAAGATGCCGCTACCCATCTTAATAGCTTCATTGATTTGTGTGACATGCAAAGAAGAAAGATGTCGATAATGATATTGTTAAATTGAAGCTATTTCCTTTTTCGCTTAGAGATCGTGCTAAAGCTTGGTTTTCATCTTTGCCTAAAAATAGTATTGATTCATGGAACAAGTGCGAAGATGCTTTTATCTCTAAGTATTTTCCTCCCTCTAAGATCATCTCTCTTAAAAATGATATTATGAATTTTAATCAACTTGATCATGAACATGTTGCACAACCTTGGGAGATAATGAAATTAATGATACGTAATTTCCCTACTCATGGTTTGAATTTGTGGATGATTATACAAAAATTTTATGCAGGATTGAATTTTGCTTCTAGAAATCTTTTAGATTCGGCCGCGGGAGGCAATTTTTTGGAAATCACTTTAGGAGATGCCACTAAACTCCTAGATAATATTATGGTTAATTATCCTCAATGGCGTACTGAAAGATCTACTAAAAAGGTGCATGTGATAGAAGAAATTAATGTTTTGAGTGTAAAGATGGATGAACTTATGAAATTATTTGCTAATAAGAGTGTTTCTTCTGATCCTAATGATGTGCCCTTGTCTACTTTGATTGAGAATAATAATGAATCTATGGATGTGAATTTTGTTGGTAGGCACAATTTTGGTAACAACGTGTAAAGAGGAAATTTCAATCCTAGGCCTTATCCTAGTAATCCCTCTAATAATTATGGTAATTCCTACAAAAATTCTTATGGAAATTATAATAAGATGCCCTCTGATTTTGAATCTAATATTAAAGAATTTATTTCTTTGCAAAAGAATTTTAATGCTATTATTGAAGAAAAATTGCTTAAGATTGATGAGTTGGCTAGGAACGTTGATAGAATTGCTCTTGATGTTTATTTTTTGAAACTTAGATCTATTCCACCTACGCATGATATCAATGAGTCTCTCAAAGCCATGAGAATTTCCATTGACAAGTGCAAAGAAAGAACCGCTAGGATGCGTGCTAAGAAAGATGCCTTTATAAAAGCGTGTTCTTCTAGTTCCTATGAAAATAATGATGAAGATCTAAAAGTTATTGATGTGTCCCCTATTAAATATTTGTTTTGCAATATGAATCTTGATAATGATGGGACTGAATATGATCCACCTTTACCTAGAAAGCATTCTAAGAATTCGGAATTTGTTGATCTTGATGCTAAATTTGATAAAAGTAGGATTGAAGAAATTAAAACCCTAGATGTTGCTAAACCCACTATATTGGATTTCAAGGATCTTAATTATGAAAATTGCTCTTTAATTGATTGTATTTCCTTGTTGCAATCCATGCTAAAATCTCCTCACACTTATAGTCAAAATAAAGCGTTTACTAAACATATCGTTGATGCCTTGATGCAACCTTATGAAGAAAAACTTGAATTGGAAGTTTCTATCCCTAGAAAACTTTATGATGAGTGGGAACCTACTATTAAAATTAAAATTAAAAATTATGAGTTTTATGCTTTGTGTGATTTGGGTGCTAGTGTCTCTACTATTCCCAAAACTTTGTGTGATTTGCTAGATTTCCGTGATTTTGATGATTGCTCTCTAAACTTGCATCTTGTGGATTGCACTATTAATTAACCTATGCAAAGAATTAATGATGTTCTTGTTGTTGCAAATAGGAATTATGTGCCCGTAGATTTTATCGTTCTTGATATAGATTGCAATCCTTCTTGCCCTATTATTCTTGGTAGACCTTTCCTTAGAACGGTTGGTGCAATTATTGATATGAAGGAAGGGAATATTAGATTTCAATTTCCATTAAAAAAGGGCATGGAACACTTCCCTAGAAAGAAAATAAAATTACCATATGAATCTATCATGAGAGCCACTTATGGATTGCCTACCAAAGATGGCAATACCTAGATCTATTCTTGCTTGTTATGCCTAGCTAGGGGCGTTAAACGATAGTGCTTGTTGGGAGGCAACCCAATTTTTTTTTTATTCCTTGCTTTTTGATCCTTTTTAGTAATAAATAACTTATTTAGCCTCTGTTTTGGTTGTGTTTTTTGTGTTTAATTAGTGTTTGTGCCAAGTAGAACCGTTGGGAAGACTTGGTGAAAGTCTTGTTGAACTTGCTGTAAAAAACAGAAACTTTAGCGCTCACGAGAACTGCTTTTATTTTTAATTGGAAAGCGATATTTAGTTAATTCTTTTTGAAGATGATTAATAGATAAATTCCTCACGTCCAGCAATTTATTTTAGAATTTTTGGGGTTCCATAACTTGCGCTAGCTATAGATTACTACAGACTGTTCTGTTTTTCACAGATTCTGTTTTTCATGTGTTGTTTACTTATTTTGATGAATCTATGGCTAGTAAAATAGTTTATAATCCATAGATAAGTTGGAATGCAGTATGTATAACACCAATATAAATAAAGAATGAGTTCATTACAGTACCTTGAAGTGCTCTTTTGTTTTTTTTCGCTAACGGAGCTCACGAGATTTTCTACTTTAAGTTTTGTGTTGTGAAGTTTTCAAGTTTTGGGTAAAGATTTGATGGATTATGGAACAAGGAGTGGAAAGAGCCTAAGCTTGGGGATGCCCATGGCACCCGCAAGATAATCTAAGGACACCTAAAATCCAAAGCGTGGGGATGCCCCGGAAGGCATCCCCTCTTTCATCTACTTCTATCGGTAACTTTACTTGGAGCTATATTTTTATTCACCACATGATATGTGTTTTGCTTGGAGCGTCATTTATGATTTGAGTCTTTGATTTTTAGTCTACCACAATCATCCTTGCTGTACACACCTTTTGGGAGAGCCATACATGATTTGGAATTTGATAGAATACTCTATGTGCTTCACTTATATCTTTTGAGCTTTATAATTTTGCTCTAGTGCTTCACTTATATTTTTTAGAGAACGGTGGTGGATTTGTCTTATAGAAACTATTGATCTCTCATGCTTCACTTAGATTATTTTGAGAGTCTTAATAGCATGGTAATTTGCATAAAATCCTAATATGCTTGGTATGCAAGATTAATAATAAAACTTTTTTATGAGTGTGTTGAATACTACGAAAAGTTTGATGCTTGATGATTGTTTTGAGATATGGAGGTAATAATATCAAAGTCATGCTAGTTGAGTAGTTGTGAAATTGAGAAATACTTGTGTTGAAGTTTGCAAGTCCCGTAGCATGCACGTATGGTAAACGTTATGCAACAAATTTGAAACATGAGGTGTTATTTGATTCTCTTCCTTATGAGTGGCGGTCGGGGATGAGCGATGGTCTTTTCCTACCAATCTATCCCCCTAGGAGCATGCGCGTAGTGCCGGGGTTTTTGATGACTTGTAGACTTTTGCAATAAGTATGAGAGCTCTTTATGACTAATGTTGAGTCCATGGATTATACGCACTCTCACCTTTCCATCCTTGCTAGCCTCTTCGGTACCGTGCATTGCCCTTTCTCACATTGAGAGTTGGCGCAAACTTTGCCGGTGCATCCAAACCACGTGATATGATACGCTCTTTCACACATAAACCTCCTTATATCTTCCTCAAAAAAGCCACCATACCTACCTATTATGGCATTTCCATAGCCATTCCGAGATATATTGCCATGCAACTTTCCATCATTTCGTTCATCATGACACATTCATCATTGTCATATTGCTTAGCATGATCATGTAGTTGACATAGTATTTGTGGCAAAGCCACCGTTCATAATTCTTTCATATATGTCACTCTTGGTTCATTGCATATCCCGGCACACCGCCGGAGGCATTCATATAGAGTCATCTTTGTTCTAGTATCGAGTTGTAATCATTGAGTTGTAAATAAATAGAAGTGTGATGATCATCATTATTAGAGCATTGTCCCACGTGAGGAACAAAAAAAGGCCATAAAAAGAGAAGGCCCAAAAAAAGAGAAAGGCCATAAAAAAAGAAAAGGCCCAAAAAAATGAGAGAAAAAGAGAGAAGGGACAATGTTACTATCCTTTTACCACACTTGTGCTTCAAAGTAGCACCATGATCTTCATAGTAGAGAGTCTCTCATATTATCACTTTCATATACTAGTGGGAATTTTTCATTATAGAACTTGGCTTGTATATTCCAACAATGGGCCTCCTCAAGTGCCCTAGGTCTTGATGAGCAAGCAAGTTGGATGCACACCCACTAGCTTCTTTTGTTGAGCTTTCATACATTTATAGCTCTAGTGCATCCGTTGCATGGCAATCCCTACTCCTTGCATTAACATCAATCGGTGGGCATCTCCATAGCCCATTGATTAGCCCCATTGATGTGAGACTTTCTCCTTTTTGTCTTCTCCACATAACCCCCCTCATTATATTCTATTCCACCCATAGTGCTATGTCCCTGGCTCGCGCTCATATATTGCGTGAAAGTTTATAGGTTTGAGATTAGTAAATTATGAAACAATTGCTTGGCTTGTCATCGGGGTTGTGCATGATGAGAGCATTCTTGTGTGACGAAAATGAAACATGACTAAACTATATGATTTTGTAGGGATGAACTTTCTTTGGCCATGTTATTTTGAGAAGACATAATTGCTTAGTTAGTATGCTTGAAGTATTATCATTTTTATGTCAATATGAACTTTTGTCTTGAATCTTTCATATCTGAATATTCATACCACAATTAAGAAGAATTACATTCAAATTATGCCAATTAGCACTCTGCATCAAAAATTATGTTTTTACCAATGCTCCTACCTTTCCTTAACAAATTCTAGTGAATTGTGCTATCTACTTTTACCATGCAATCTGTTGCTCCAGTGTATATGTTCTATATGTCGTGCAATGTGGTGCTCACTTATTAACTGTTTGGTTAATTAGTTGTCATCTTCAGTTAATTGTTTGGTTCAATTATGCAAATGTGATGTTCAGTTCTTCAGGCTGCATTTTTGTATTGTCTTCCATGTGAGAAATAAATCGAATTTACCTTTACAAAATACATGAGAAACAAATACAATTGCTACATTTCCAAGTTGTCAACCATACTTGGTTCGGGTAACTGTATGATCTTCTAGTATGTTATACATTGGGCAATGTGGTGCTAAGTTAACATTTGGTTCATTTGTTGTGGTGTTTAGTTAACTGTTTGGTTCAATTCTGCAATGCGATGTTCAATTGTTGTGGGTGCATTCTATTATTGTATACCATGTGAGAAATAAATTGAATTTGGCTGTACTAAATACATGAGAAACAAATACAATTGCTATATATCCAAGTTGTTAAGCATATTTAGTTTGGATAACTGTCTCATCTTCTATTAGGAGTATGTTATATTGTGCAATGTGGTGCTCAGTTAATGTTTGGTTCATTTGTTTTGGTGTTTAGTTAACTGCTTGGTTCAATTCTGCAATGCGATGTCCAATTGTCGTGGGTAGAATTTTGTATTGTTGTGCATGTGAGGAATAAATCAAATTTGGCTGCACTTAATACATGAGAAACATATACAACTGCTATATTTCCTAGTTTTTAATAATGCTTGGTTTGGATAAATGGGTTCTCCATGTGGCTTGAATTAGTGTGATGAATCTGCAATGTGCTCATTTTTTATCAACATATTTTACTGATAGCATGCGAGCCCTCACTTAACTTGATCAATGTCTGCACAATGAAGAAGACATCAGTTCACTACAGGATGGTACTAACTATTATACCTTGGATATTTTTATTCCTTTTACCCATTTCCAATATAGAGAAGATATTTATGCACATCCTTGTGTTCAGGACTTTCCAAAGTAGTTCACTGATGATTACCTCTTAACCCACCTATATAGTCAGGAGGCGAGGAAGGTATTCATACAACACACACAGTTCACTATTGAAGTGTTCCTGAAGAGGACGAAGGATGGACGGTCAATCATCCATAGCCACTGGCCTAAAGTTGCACATACCTTTAACATCAATGAAGGCTCAATATTCGCCTTCCGCTTCAGCAGTTTTCCAAAGGAGATTCATCTGTCTATTTACCGTCTATGATGCTAATTTTGAAATGTTATAGATGTTGCATGTGAAACTTGGTCCTGGTGCAGTTGTGTAATGGGGTAGCTGAATGCTGAAGCTATGTGGTGCTCTGATGTATTTCAATTATGAAATCCTGCTTCCTGAATATGAAAATGAAATATATTTTGTGATTAATATGAAATGTCAATTAGATTAATAAATGGATTATTAATAATATGAAAATTATTCTGCTAATGGCCAATTATCCTGCTAATTGGTTTTTCTATTGCAAATAGTTATTGAGAAAACACCGTGGGCGATGACCTCAGGCAACGCACATTGTTTCTAGCAATAAACCGTGTTGGATGAATGAACAATCACACACGACATCCTCTTGAAAACTATTTGTGTTAGGCCACCTTGCGCAAACATTTACCACATAAAATGTGTTTGTGATGCACAGCCTTTGCCACACAGTTTCTTCTACGCACCGTCTGTGATGCATTCAATAACGCAAATGATAAAATAGTTAATATCATGTGCAATGGCAACGCTATCACAAATGATTTAATGGGGAAAATTGTGTGTGATGTACCTGCGAATGGAAATGTTTTCCTTGGAGTGACTGTGTCGTACTTCTACGTGAAGAGCGTCTTCGCGGAGGGCGACTGGGTCAATCTGCCGGCCTACGTGGCCGGCCCGCCGGCTGGGAGGCAGCCCAACTGGTCTTATCGGGCCAGGACGCTGACGCCCGCAGGAGCCGGCGCCATCGCGCGACTCCGAGTGCTAACGCAGTCGGAGGGCCTGACTGGGCCGGATTTGCTGGCCGCCTTCATGGCGCGCTGAGTGCTCCCACTCCAAAGTCGCCCCCACATGATTTGCCAGATGAGCGGGCATCGGGACCCGAGTCGTCTGTGCACCAAGGAGATGCCTCACGCGGAGGTAGCCCACATGGTGAACTACCTTGCGAACTGCGAGCTCACGGGAGAGTGGAAGTTCGGCAAGGCGCCGTATTCACGTGCCAACCCTTCGCGCATGGTGAGTTGTTTCTTTTCCTTCTTTGACACCTTTGCCGCCGAGTCCGTCTTGTCCAATCTGACCAATCGGCTTTGGTCAGAACCCCCTCCTCCATCTGGCAGCCGGCACCGTGGGGCCGGCCCGCGAATTCCTCCCCGACCGAGCGGAGAGCAACGTCGACGACCCCGACTTGGGGACGGAGGCCTTCGAGGCCGACGCCGAGGGAGGAAGCGGCAAAGTGGGTGGCCCGAGGCTCGAGGCCAGTTTCGAGGACTGGCCTGACGATGACGTGAAGGAGGTCGCCCCACGCCACCAGCCAGGAGCCGGCCAGCCCGGCGCGAGCTCTCCTGCCACGCCGGACGCCCAAGGCGGCGCAAAGAAGCGTAGGGACGCGCCGAGTATGTTCGGCAGCCGGCCGAAGAAGCCCAAGGGCTCGGCGGCGGCGACCAAGCGGGACTAGGCGGCCGCAAAGGCCCACCACTTCCGCAAGGAAGTGAAGAAGCCGCTGCTGGTCTCCGCGTAAGTGCTACCTTTCTTGCGCTTTCATTTTTTCTTTTGTTGATCTTGTCTGAGTTTGCTTGCTTGTCGCCCTTGGGTCTAGGGCTCCCCTCTCTCTTGACAAGGTTGCTGCCGCCTCCATCATGGGGTCGGCGGAGACTTCCGCCACCATTCGGCGGATTGACCCTGCCGCCAACCTCCGGGAGGCGATAGAGCGGAACGCACGAGAGGTGCGTGAAGAGCCGGAAGCCGCCCGCCTGAAGAAGGCGGAGGCTGAGAAGGCGGAGGCCGCCGCCAATAAGAGACTAGCGAAGGCCGAGGCCGCCGACGCGGTGAAGAAGCGAGCTGAAGAAGCTGCGCACCGCCAGTCGGCGGTTTTTTTTATTCCTCTGAACTCCGCGCCGCCACCCCTGGAATTCACGGCGCAGACTGGGGAGGCCGGCGGCGAGAACCCGGTCATGGAGAGAGATGGCGGCGACACCGCCATGCCGGACGTGATCATGCCGCCACCGCCGCCATTTGGGAGCGCGTGAGGCGAGTAGCCGGCGGACCCGCCGGTGCCACTGACTGAAGACGAGGTGGTGGAGTTGGCTAGAAGCTCAGGCGGAGTTGGCGGTCGTGGAAGGTGACCTCGTCAAGCGCGCGGCATCGATCGCCGAGTACACCAACACCAGCGTCTTCATCCCAGAGCAGGCTAAGAATGGTGACGAGGCGCCGCCGGAATGGTTCGGGATGAATCTGGCTGACGGCGAGGATTCAGCGGAGGTGATCGACTCCAGTGGCGAGGAAGAAGGCGGGGCGGAGGAGGAATGCGAAGGGGAGGCGCCGGAGGTCGGAGCGGACGGCCAGCCTCAGCTCGACCGTGCCTCCAACAATGAGCCACGCGCAACCGAGTCGGCTACCACTGGAGGTGACCAAGCGGAGACTTCCCAGCCGATTGGTCCACCAGCCGGCGCCGCCGATTCCGCCGTTCCACCAAGCCCGCCTGCTGCTTCTTAGGCTGCCACTTTACCTTTGTTTATACCTGCTTATCAGTCTCGATGAACTTTGTTAATTTTGCACAATTCCACCCGCGGGGTGTATCTTGAACTGCTGTTTGAAGATTGGCCAAAGGCCTTTGCTAGGTAAATACATTCTAAGTTCTATCTCTTCTTGCCTGTTGCTCTTTGGCTTTTTTTCCTTTGCCTCCTTCCCTTGGTTGCTGTCTTGCCAGTCAGACAGCCACTCTGCGGACTGTTGCTGGATCAAGTACTTAGCTTCTTTGGGGAAGGCAAGTACTTAGCCGTTTAGAGTTCTTTGGCAAGTTAAGTAGAACATGGCGAGCCGGCTGCTCAACAGTCGGTCGTAAGAGGCGGGAAGCCGGCTTAGACTATGCCCATGCTTGTGTCCTTAGCCATTTTTCATATGGGCACCCTTTCTACCTTACTCCTGCCCACCGTCCAGTCGCTCTGCGAGCTGCGGCTTGTGTTAGGAGACGGCTTAGGTGCCACATATTACTTGTCCGACTGTAGGAAGCATTTCGTAGTGCAAGGCGGCAAGTCCCCGGGCCGACTAGTCGGACCCGGTGCCAAGCGGCATAAAAAATAACATACTTATGGGCATGATTCTTATCATACAGATAAAAGAGGGCAGTCCCCGAGCTCGTCTCAGGGGACCCGGAGTCTTCGTACTTAATACAAAAGGTAGCATGGTACATACTGCTTTAACTGTAAAATCTTCGAAGGAGGTTTGCGTTCCATGGCCGTTCCGTCTCCTTGCCGAAGTCGTCCCTCTTGCGTGCTCGAGGCTTCTGAGCGTCGATCAGGTAGCAGGAGTCGTTGCCTAGCACTTTGCTGATGACAAAGGGGCCTTCCCAAGGCGCTGAGAGCTTGTGCTAACCGGCTGTTCGCTGGATCAGCCGGAGCACAAGGTCTCCCTCTTGGAAAGATCTCGGCTTGACCTTCCGGTTATAATATCGGCGCAGGCTCTGCTGGTAGATGCTGGACCGACTGAGTGCCAACACCCGGCCCTCTTCCAGCAGATTAACACCGTCTTGACGTGCTTCTTCTGCCTCCTCTTCGGTGTACATGGTGACTCGAGGGGATTCGAACTCTATGTCCGTTGGGATGACGGCTTCGGCACCGTAGACGAGGAAGAAGGGCGTGAAGCCAGTTGACTTGTTTGGAGTTGTGCTCATGCTCCAGAGGACGGCCGGCAGCTTGTCGAGCCAACGGCCGGCCGAACACCCCAGATGCTCGATCAGTCGAGGCTTGATGCCGGACAAGATGAGGCCGTTTGCTCCCTCTACTTGTCCGTTTGACTGCGGATGGGCAATGGACGCTAAGTCCAGTCTAATGCCCTGCGTCGCGCAGAAATGGGCCAAGGCGTCTTTGGCAAAGTTTGTGCCATTGTCGGTGATGATGCTGTGCGGTATGTCGTATCTGATGGTGATGTCGGAGATGAAAGTCACAGCAGCCGGACCGTTCAGCTTCTTGATTGGTTTGGCCTCTATCCACATGGTGAACTTGTCCACCGCGACAAGCAGATGGGTCATGCCGCCTCGCGCTGTTTTGAATAGTCCCACCATGTCCAGGCCCCAGACAGCAAAGGGCCAGGCAATGGGAATATTCTTGAGCGCAGAAGCCAGCTGATGTGGATTGGAACGAAACTTCTGGCACTCTTTGCATTTTTCGACCAATTCTTTAGTGTCTTCAAGAGCAGTCGGCCAGAAGAAATCATGGCAGAAGGCTTTGGCGACGAGTGCTCTTGAAGCCGCGTGGTGGCCAAACTCGCCTTGATGGATGTCTTTGAGAATCGGTTGGCCTTGCTCTGGCTCCACGCAGCGCTGGTAGACACTAGTGACACTGTGCCTCACGAGCTCTCTGTTGACAATGGTGTAGGCTACTGCCTGACATTGCACTTGCCGGGTCGAGATCTCATCTGTTGGTAGCTCTTTGTTCACCAAAAAACTGAGGATGGGCTGGGCCCATGAAGGTGCTGCGACTTCTGCAACTGTCAAGAGTGCAACTTGCACAAGGGCGGCTGGGCCGGGAGCCGGAGAGTTGGAGTCGGCAGCCGCTAGCTGTGTCGATGAAGTCCCCGGGCCGATTGGTGTAGTCCTTGGGCCGAGTTCTGAAGTCCCCGGGCTAGTCGCTGCAGTCCTCGGGCCGGGTTCTGAAGTCCCCGTGCCGGTTGCGACTGTTGCGACCCCCGGGCCGTCCGTCAGAACTCTCGTGCCAACTGATTGAGCTCTCAAGTCGGATCCGACTGCTTCAGGAGGAGCCGGCACGAAGATAGAATCTGACTCTGGTGATGGCTTGACAGACGGTTTGAGAAGGCGTTGAAGGGCGACACAGGTTGGTATTGCTTGGCGGGTGGAGCCGGTTCGTGCCAGGGCGTCTGCTTGGTCGTTGTCGTTTCTTGGCACGTGGAGAAACTCGCATCCCTCAAAATATCCACCGAGTTGCTGTACGAGGAAGCGGTAGCTCTCCATGTTTGCATCTTTAGCGTCCCAGTCGCTTAACGACTGCTGGACCACCAAGTCGGAGTCCCCATAGCACAGGATCCGGCGAATGCCGAGCTCTTTGTTAAGCCGGAGCCCGTGCATGAGTGCCTCGTATACAGCGACGTTGTTGGAGGCGGCAAAGTGGATTTGCAGCACATATTTGAGCTTGTCGCCTTTGGGAGAGGTGAGGACGATGCCAGCTCCCAAGCTGGTGCGCATTTTGGAGCCGTCAAAATGCATCCGCCAATGGGTGGAGTCAGGCGCTGGCGGCAAGTACTGGGTCTTGGCCCAGTCGACGAGGAAGTCGACCAGCGCTTGTGACTTGATGGCGGTGTGAGGATGGTAGTAGATGGTGTAGGGGGCCAGATCTATGGCCCATTTGGCCACTCGACCCGAAGCATCTCGGCTTACAATGATCTTGGCCAGTGGAGCTATGCATACCATAGTGATTGGATGCTCTTGAAAGTACGGTTTCAATTTTTTGGCAGCAAAGTGCACGCCGTAGCACATCTTCTGGTAGTTGGCGTAGTTTGCTTGGAGGTCGACAGTACTTCACTCAAATAATATACCGGTCTCTGGAATGGTAGGGCTTTGCCTTCCTCCTTGCGCTCTACCACGATGACTGTGCTGACCACTCGGCTGGTGGCGGCGATGTATAGGAGCATGGGCTCCTTAGGAATCGGAGCCGCCAGGACAGGTGGAGTAGCTAACATCTTCTTCAACTGGAGAAAAGCTTCGTCAGCCTTGTGGTTCCACTCGAAAAAAGTGGTCTTCTTCATGAGTTGGTATAGGGGGAGAGCCTTCTCGCCTAGCCGACGGATGAATCGGCTGATGGATGCCAAACAGCCGGTGAACTTCTATACGTCCAGCAGTCGGCTGGGTACTTCCATCCTCTCAATGTCCTTGATCTTCACAGGGTTGCATTCTATGCCGCGTTCGGAGACCAGGAAGCCAAGAAGCTAGCCGGCTGGTACTCCGAAGACGCATTTCTCTGGGTTGAGCTTAATCTGAAATTGGCGCAAGTTCTCAAAGGTCTCCTTGAGGTCTTCTAGCAGCGTTCCACGCTTCGCCGTCCTCACCACCACATCGTCCATGTAAACGTGGGCATTTCTGCCGAGTTGCTTGAGGAGGCACTTCTGCATGCAACATTGAAAGGTGGCGCCGACATTCCTGAAGCCGAACGTCATAGTCAAGTAGCAGAAGGCTCCAAATGGCGTGATGAAGGCGGTCTTCAGTCTGTCAGCCGGGTTCAACTTGATCTGGTGGTATCCTGAATATGCATCCAAAAAACTCAACAGCTCGCATCCGGCTGTGGATTCTATTACTTGATCGATTCTTGGTAAAGCAAACGGGTCCTTGGGGCATGCTTTGTTGAGGCTGGTGTAATCAATACACATACGCCACTGCTTGTTCTTCTTCAGCACAAGGACCGGGTTGGCCTACCACTCTGGAAAGAACACCTCCATGATGAAGTCGGCTGCTAGCAGCTGGGCAATTTCTTCTCCGACGACTCTTCTCTTCTGACAGGCGGCGCAAGGGCTGCTTGACTGGCTTGGCATCAGACTGGACATGCAATTTGTGCTCGACAAAATCCGTCGGGACACCTGGCATGTCTTTGGGGGACCATGCGAAGATGTCCCGATTCTCACGGAGGAAATCGACGAGCTCGCCTTCCTATTTGCTGTCGAGGTTTGTACCTATGACAGCGTACCTCTCCGGGTGCTCTCTGTCCAAGGGTATCTTCTTTGTTTCTTTGGCCGGCTTGAATGAGCCCTCAGCTTCTGACTCCTTGGGATCGGGTGACATCTCTGGCTGCTTGCTTGCCATCACCACAACCTAGTCAAGGAGTCGCTTCTCAGCTGCGATCCACGAGGTACTCATCCAATCAACTTCTCTCTGCTGCGCAGGCGGACGACTTCTTGTAGTCGCCAGCTATGGTCAGAATCCCCTTGGAACTGGGCATCTTCATCTTGAGGTAGGCATAGTGGCGGACATCCATGAACTTGGCCAGGGAAGGCCAGCCAAGTAACGCATGGTATGGGCTCTCAAGGTCCACCACTTCAAACCATACTGACTCTCGGTGGAAATGATCTTTGTCTCCAAAGAGGACGACCATCAGAATCTTGCCGATTGGTGAGCAGGAAAGGCCAGGAACTATGCCATGGAATACTGTCCGGCTGGGCTGAAGCTGCCTCTGTCTGATTCCTAATTTCTCCATGGTATCCTTGTATAGGATGTTAATGTTGTTACCGCCGTCTATCAGGACTCGGGAGAAGCGAGCTGCTCGCTTGTCCGTGGCAAAGGTGGCATACAAAATCAGGGCATAGGAGCCGGGCTTAGGCATCACCTCCGGGTGGTCAGCTCTGCTCCACCTGATGGGCCTTTTAGACCAATGCATGAACTCTGGGGTCTCTGATGCTACCGCATTTACTTCTTGTTGCTACAGCCGCCTGCTGCGTCGATCATCGGCCACACTGCTGAAGATGACATAGGCTCCATGCTCTTCTGGGTATTCGTCTTGTATTGCGCCGACTGGTCTGGCCGCCGGCTGCTAGGGAGGGGGAGGAGGCGGCTGCCCAGCAGGTGGGGGAGGCATGAGGCCATCTCCCTTGACGATCCTGGTGAGCCAGTGGCACTTTCGAGTGGTTGGTTGGACGGCTTCACACCGCTATGGAATTTGCAGGGAGCATCCAAAGTCTACTCATATGAGAAAGCCGGCAACCAGTTGGGCTTGCCGCCCTTCTATCGTTTGAGTGGAGGCAGCCCCTCCGGCTGCTGGTCTTCGACTGTTGCCACCTGCCGGCTGGTGGAAGCCGGCTGCATGGCCTTGCGCTTGTGGTCGTTCTGCTGTTGACGCCGACTGGCGTCTCCAGCCGGGGTTCGAGGAGCCCGAGGAGCCACCTTGCCAGTCGCACTAACTTGGATTTCCGCCTTCATGGAGGAGTCGGCCGTGGCATATTTGTCTGCTATGATCAGCAGCTCGTCGAGGGTCTCTGGCTCATCGCAGAGGAGCTTGTGCTTGAGGAGGGTGCCCTCTCGGCACCCAGCGGTGAAGTATTCTATGGCCTGCACCTCGTGCAAGCCCTCGCTAGAGTTAAGGAGCTCAGCCCAACGCGTGAGGTAGTCGCGAGTTGACTCATTGGGGCCTTGCACGCACAAGGAAAGCTGACGCGGTTTGGGAGGCCGTTTGTACTTGCTGGTGAAGTTGCAGACGAAGGCATCGGTGAAGTCGACCCAACTGTTGATGCTGCGGGGCTTCAAGCTGTTCAGCCAAGTCCGGGCCGTGCCCTGGAGCATGAGCGGAACATACTTCACGGCAACACGCTTGTTGACGCTTGCTATGCTGACGGCTGTAGAGTAGTCAACCAGCCAATCTTCCGGCATCACAGAGCCGGTGTATTTGTGTGTGTCTCTTGGGAGTGTGAACCCTCTGGGGAAAGGCTCGTCTCGAATGCGGGGCCAAAACACGGCGGACCCAACTCATCTTCTTCTTCAAGCGCTAGGGATCAGTCGAGACGGTCGATCCGGTGGCGGGCATCATTCTCTCCGACTCCCTCTCGGTGGCCAAGACGGTCGCCGAGTGTCGAGTGGTCAACAGGCGGAGGGGAGCCTCTCCTTTCCCTGCGAGGGGGAGGAGGCGGACAGTCATCCCGTCATTCCATTTCTCTTGGGCGGCCGTCTTGGTCGCGCTCTATGGTGATACGAGTCCGACTGCGGCTAGCAGCCGGCTCCTTGTCTTTTCTTCCACGGACGCCACCGGTTGGCATCCGAGATGTCGCGCCTTGGTCTCGGCAGGGATGCAGGTCATCATTCTACCGACGCGGCGCGTCAGTGCGGCAGCCGTCCTCGTTCTGCTCGGCAGCCACGTCGAGGAGCCGCTGAACGCGCTCCGCCATCAGGCGATGCTCCTCGCCCTCGAACTTGTCCAGCTTGTCTGCTGCTGCTTGGGCAGCTCGGATGTTTTCCGCCGGCATGGTGTAGATGGGGCGATCTGCCCTGAACATGTTGGCGATGGCCAGGCCGCACTGCTGGACTACGCCAAGCCGGCTGGGCCCGGCAGGAGCCGGCGTGCCGCCCACAACGCGGTCCATCTCATGCCGATAGGCCTCCAACAGGCATCTCATGCTGGCCAGCTTCTTGGCGCCTTCGACAAGCTAAAGGCGGCGCGCCTCCAACATCTCGGCGTCGGCGTCTTCAGGAATGGGTGCGGTTAGGTTTTGTAGTGCCGCATCAAGCGGGTTGCGAGCACCTCCGTCGGAGTGCTCGCCGTGACCGATGACAAGTACTCCATCACGGTGCTTCTGCCGCTCTCCGCGCAAGGGAGCGGCTCGTCGTAGACCACCGCGTTGGTGGGGAACGCATCGAGCGACGTGGTGTCGGAGTCGACCAGCGTCGGGTCGCTGGAGCCTACGGACTCCAAGTCCACAGCAGGCTCGCTGGCGACGTGGAGTTGGTCGAGGAGGCCCGCGAGGAGGCTCTTGGGGCCGCCTGTGCCCAAGTCGGATGCGGGCTCGTCGAAGAGGCGGACCTCGCCGACAAGACGGTGAGGCAACTGGCCGCGCAGGCGATTTCCGCGCCAAGCAGCGCGTCGGCCCAGACTCCGTTTGGCGTGCCGGGCTGGCTGCACTCGCCGAGGAGGAAAAGGGTTCCCATCCAGAACAGGTCTCCGGACGATGGTGCACCTCGCCCCACGGTGGGCGCCAAATGTCGGGGGTTGGGTGCGACATATGCCAAAGGATGGCTTATCATGGTGGGAGCGAGTAGAACGTCGCCGGTGCCCGGAAGCGGGATTAGGCGTATACACGAACGCCGACGTACTTTACCCAGGTTCGGGGCTCTCCTGGGAGATGACACCCCTAGTCCTGCTCTGCGGGGTCTCCGCATGATCACTAAGGCAAAGTGAGTACAAGGCTGCTCCTCGAGCTGTATGCTGGAGGTAGGAGAAGGCAAGGCTAGCTTTCTCCTTCCTATATCCCTGGTCTAGTTCTAATGGTTCCGAACCCTTTGCATGGGTGCCCTGGGGGGTTTATATAGGCCTACACCCCAGGGGTACAAGGGTAATATGACTGGGCGCAGGCCCAGCCGTCAGTCTCTTTGGCCGCCGACTGCTGGGGCCTGCCGATTGGGGGGGCCCGCCGACTGGTCTAGTACGGAGCCGACAGGCCATACCTGCCGCTTGGGAGTCTTGCCGGCTGCTGATCACTGTAGCCGTGCTTCTAATAACGCAGGCTTGGTCGAAGGATCATGGCTACAGCACCGCCGTCATGGCGGGCGATTACTGTAGCCACTCCCCGCATGTCTGGTTAAGGGCGCATGGGGCCCGTGGGATGAGCAGGCCGACTCCTAGGGGCCGACTCCCATCGTATCCGATTGGTAGGGCTCTTCACCGTCTTTTGGACTCTCACTGACTGGTGGGCCCGTCATCCTTGGGCCGTACAGACAGGCCGTCGTGGGAGAAGGACTCCACCGGCCTGTAATGATGTCAGGGCTGGCATGGCAACAGTGCTGCACCGGGCGGGGCTCCTCGTTGGTACGGTGCACTGTGGCCGCGCGAGCCCTTAGGAAGGGGAGGGGATGGGCTGCACTGTAGCCATCCCCTGTCCCGTCCCCCTTGATGTGGTTACGGGCTTCGAAGGGGCCGCGGGCCAACTTCTCGGAGCCGGCTTCTCTGGAAGCCGCCTGGCAGGAGTCGACTTGTCTCGACCTCGCCTTCTGGACTCGGCCGTCTATGGGCAGCCGACTATTTCTCCAGCCGGCTTCCAGAAGGAGGCTCTTTACCTTGGCATCCTGAGGGGCGCGGTCAGCCCCGATGTCTCGAAAGGCTTATGGGCGTCGGGTTAGCCTACCCGTGGCCCATTACTCTGACACAAATGGTGGTGTAAAAAACCATAAAAAGGTGCAAAATGTTTGCGATGGCGGATGCATCAAACACGGTTCAGATTTTAGTTGCTTGTGCGATGCAGGGCATACGGTTCAGTCCAGTTAACTGTTTGTGATGAGGATGAACAAAAGAAATGGGCAGCCAGATGAAGGTGTGTGCTATATACAGCATACGATTCACTCGGATGAACTTTTTGTGATTAGGAAACAGAAAAGAAACGGTCAGCCAGATCAAGGTGTGTGCGATATACGGTATGCAGTTCACTTGAATGAAATGTTTGCTTTAAGCCAAGAGAACAAAAACTGATCAATATAACAAGATGTGTGTGATACATGACAAATAGGTCTGTAATCAGAAATGTGTGTGAAGACAGATAATAAAACAGACTATTGCTGCTAATAAGCCGTGTGTGTTGTGGGAAAACGCTTGGTGGTATATAATTGTCAGCGAGTGATGAAATCATCACCAACGGGTTCCCCGGTATGGTCTGTGTGCGATGTCATTGCACACAGAACAACAACATATGTACTTATAACTTATAAGGACTTGATTCCATAAATAGATTGAACATCCAATTACATATGTGGCTAGTACACACATGACCTTTGCACACACCAAAGTACATTCCAAAATGCCTAAGCAACTCAAATAATGTATAAAAAGGCAAAACGAACCATGAATAATTTCATAATTTTAGGACGACGCTACTATTGTTGCATGTTGCCTTTGTAAAATAAATCAAGACATGAAGAGACAGCATATGTCGTTTCGCACACATAGGTGACAAGGTCCCTCTCTGAACCATGAGCCTTTTTGAGAGACAGCATATGTCGATTTGTAAGAAGTTTGTACCAAAACTTGTCCCAAATTGGGCTAATTTTTTACCACAACATGTTGGTGCTATGACATAACACCATGCCAAGTTTCATGATTTTGAGGTGAGTTTTGGATTTACAGTAATTTTAAAAGCAGGTTCCTCAATGTTTACTATCGAGTCGGCACCGCCCTCGATAGGCTTTTTCCTCGTGGGTCCCAAATGATAAATCCAAATCTGTCACTACCATGCAGCTTTTCTTATTAAAAATTACAGCCCATTTGGTGTGCAAGCTGAAAATAAGTTTGTCGGTGCTGGTGGGCGCTAAGAACTTGCGGTTCTGTAATGAACAAAGATCTCAAGGATCCCGCAAGAGTGATGTTCTTTCCCTATGTTGTGAATGCTTATAATATTTATGTCTTAATTAAAGAAATGGCAAGCCATTGGCCCAATATGAACGAAAATATGGGTCAGAGCTGAGTTGAAAAGGGCAACAATATCTAACTCCAGCTAACAAACAGTACAAAAGCACGAGGATTAATTGCTCACCAGGTTTAGGCAAAATCCGGATTGAGTAGGATAATGACATCTAACTCAACCAAAGTTTTCGGCAGTCACAATCAAATAGATCGGTCTTATCCATAAAATCAAGATCCCGGCCCAGAAATTCTACTGGTCCATGATGACAAGCTGTTGTAAATAGAAGCCGAGCATGATCAGAAGCCCTTAGGTCTATCTAAAACTTCTTTTTATGCTGCTCAACACTTGCAGCCGTAAGAAATTTGTTGTCGAAAAACTTAATCATCACGGATAATAGTTCCCTCTCGTTCAACATGAAGAATGTGACAAAGCTAGTGCTTGGATTGTTGGATGCATATCCTTCCAATGTTACTGTCTTCAAACCAATGTCATGAGACCTGAGAAAATCCTGGTGCTTCTTGAACCATCGATTGGTTATACCTTCTCGTCCATGTGTTAGTGCCTAAATAGAGATGAAGATTGAAACAGTTAATGTCTAAAAACGATTATGTTGAAAGAGTGACAGCTGAACGATTAATTATACTACATTATATATGGGCTTTCAATGTGCATGAAATGTCACATTTATATACAAATTCTCTAGACATGGAAAGCATTGCAGCAAGCAAATAATCATGTCCAGATCAAAACATCACATACTCATATGTTAGGTCTTGACAGAATCCACCACCACTGATATGATGGACAAGCTCTTCATTGAGCATAGAACATAATATTAGTACTAAAAGTGTACTCTGAGATGATACTTAACTTATGCGCACAAATGAAAAAAAGCAGATTACAAAAGTTTACGTGAATAATATACAATACCTCAATAGGTGTGGAGCCAAACACCATCTTGAACCATCTAAAAGGATCACGAATTGCACCCAAGGTCTCCAGTTTAGGCGCAGAGACTATAGTTATTTGTGAAGGTACTATAACAGAATCAAGGAGCAACCTTTGAAGTGAAGGGGCATCTTCGATGATGAGATCATGACCAAAAAAACAATTCCATGCTTACAAGGTGGGTGATTTTATTTTGAGACAATGGATGTGAATTTCCATTCCAAAAACAAGCAGCAAGTGCTCCATAGCAGGGCAGCTGGAATTGATGATGTTGTGCAGTGCTGCCTTCGACATATCAACTACCACAAGTAGAAGTTATTTTAGCAGTGGGAGTTGAAGCATTCGTACCAGATTGTCTGCTAGATGGCACTGGGTGAAGGTGGCGGTGTGGAGAGAGGAGGAAAACCACGAGATGGACACTGGTGGTGAGGGCACAGATACATCGATTTGTGGTATGTTACATACATAGTCATGGTAGAACTCAAGCTGCTAGAGTTTATCAAATTGATGGGATGTCTGCCAGGGGGGCACTGTGCAGGGTATGTCCAGTAGGTAGCATGCCGGGATGCAGATGCCTTGAACGGAGCCATCATGGGAGGAGATGATGGCTCCGGGGAGTTCAGAATCATCATCGACAGATAGCTGACGACAGTCGCGATTAAGAGGCACAGGGCACCATAGAGTGCGCCACCGAGATGTGAGGTCTTGTGTGTGGCAACCATCCTTGGTGTGGAGAAGGGAGATGATCTCCCCAAGGATGTCGTCCGGGAGATCAATTATGCGGTCCGCTGGAGATTCTACTGGTTCCTCAGGTCCAGGGGGTGCTTTTGGCCGCACAGTCCGGTCCAAGATCTACATCCGGCAGCGGCGATGGCCGAAGCGTCATCCGTGTACATACCAATCTGAAAGAAAAAATAGCATAACATGTAGGATATTCGAAAACAACTCTCAAGATCAGGAAGAAAAAAAGGCACAAACATATATGTAGGAAATTCAAAATCAATTCTCAAGATCTGGCCACGAATTATTAGCATGCAAGCTCACCCTAGTCGGATTATTAGCAAAAATCATTTGTACAGAACAAACAATTAACGACTAACTCTATACGGATAACACTCCAACAACCAATACACTACGTGCATCTAACGGATCTTAATTACTCTGATTTCATGGACTAAGAGAACATAACCATAGGATTTGTATTCCAGCAAAATTATAGAGGGGCGGGGGGATTAAGTAGAGAAAACACATGATATGTTTGTCGCACAAATGGGCATATAGATGACTAACCGGTTTTCCGTCTGAGTCGCAGTCGTTGCCGGAGTTGCTGTTGACCTCCGGCTCCGGATGGGGGGGGCACGACGGCACCGACGGAGTCAAGGTCGTGCTACTGCTTGCGTCAGACCAAATCGGTGGTGGCGGCCACCTCTGTGCCCAGCTTCACGCGTTGCACGGGTGCTTCACCAGCCCCGGCATCGCCACTCCCTCCGATGGTGTGCTTCGGCGGCATCTTCATACACTCAAGAGTCCAGACGTTGGTGAACACTGTGGACCGGGGTGCGGCCACCTATTATGGCCAGTGGCTCGGGCGCACAATTAATACGGACCAGTGGGAGCGAGGCAGGCTATGGTGAAAAGTTGTCTCGCCTCCCGGTGAGACTGCGCGGCGGACTTCTGCCATTCCTACCATCATTTCACAAAGCTACTCACATGCCTTACCATCAATACGCACACCTGCACGCATACCTCCTGGTATGCCTGCACGGAGGACTGCTCGCATGCGTGCCATCAACTCACAGCTGCTCGCACGACACACGGGGTGTGTGACAACACTTATATTTTTTGGTTTATTTTCTGCGACTTTACTGCTTAACTGAAGCATGGCATGGTCTAACGCACACGGTCCGAATAAATAATCCGTATGAGATATTGGTTGTCAGTTTTTAATAATCTCCCGTTTGTAAGAAGATTATATCAAAATGGGTCTCGTTGATGAAAAAAATACAATTTCACAGTCTAGTGGTGTCCATATATGACACCACGATAAGTTTCATGAATTTCAACTAAGTTTTGGATTTACTGAATTTTAAAAATATATATTCTCAATATTTTGAAATCTCTTGCACAGGGAAACATGCACCTAGGGACACATATGATTTTGCAACCCATTTTGTTGTACATGCAGCTCAAATTTGATTTTTGCACATTAAATCCCTAGTTAATCAATCAATGTATAAAAATGGTTGAATGATGTCTGTTTTTTTTAAATTAACATGACACTCCGCCATTCGTCACATGTTCACTGTAGAAAAAGTTTGACATGCCTCAGAGAGGCTGTGGTGGTGCGGGATGTGTGTGTCTGTCAGCGTGGGGGGTGGGGGAGGGCTCCGACAGTACACTACGAGTCGTTGCTACCTCTTGAGCACTACGTTTGTTTTCCCCGAAGAGGAAGGGATGATGCAGCAAAGTAGCGTAAGTATTTCCCTCGGTTTTTGAGTACCAAGGTAACAATCCAGTAGGAGGCTACGCGCGAGTCCCTCGTACCTGCACAAAACAAATAAATCCTCGCAACCAACGCGAATAGGGGTTGTCAATCCCTACACAGCCACTTACAAGAGTGAGATCTGATAGATATGATAAGGTAATATTTTTGGTATTTTTATGATAAAGATACAAAGTAAAATAAAGGCAAAGTAAAAAGCAAATGAAATAACTAAGTAGTAGGAGATTAATATGATGAAGATAGACCCGGGGGCCATAGGTTTCACTAGTGGCTTCTCTCGAGAGCATAAGTATTCTACGGTAGGTGAACAAATTACTGTTGAGCAATTGACAGAATTGAGCATAGTTATGATAATATCTAGGTATGATCATCTATATAGGCATCACGTCCGAGACAAGTAGACCGACTCCTGCCTTTATCTAGTACTACTACTCCACTCATCGACCACAATCCGGCATGCGTCTAGAGTATTAAGTTAAAAACAGAGTAACGCCTTAAGCAAGATGACATTATGTAGAGGGATAGACTCATGCACTATGATGAAAACCCCATCTTGTTATCCTCGATGGGAACAATACAATACGTGCCTTGCTGCCCCTACTATCACTGGGAATTATGTAGAGGGATAGACTCATGCACTATGATCAATCTAGTAGGCCAAACCAAACTGATAATTCAAAGAGACTTGCAAAGATAACCAATCATACATAAAAGAATTCAGAGAAGATTCAAATATTGTTCATAGATAGACTTGAACATAAACCCACAATTCATCAGTCTCAACAAACACAACACAAAAAGAAGATTACATCGAATAGTTCTCCACAAGAGAGGGGGAGAACATTGTATTGAGATCCAAAAAGAGAGAAGAAGCCATCTAGCTACTAACTATGGAACCATAGGTCTGAGGTAAACTACTCACACTTCATCGGAGATGCCATGGTGTTGATGTAGAAGCCCTCCGTGATCGATGCCCCCTCCGGCGGAGCTCCGAAACAGGCCCCAAGATGGGATCTCGTGGATACAGAAAGTTGCAGCACTGGAATTAGGTATTTGGCTCCGTATCTGATCATTTGTGGGTACGTAGGTATATATAGGAGGAACGAGTACGTCGGTGGAGCAACAGAGGGGCCCACGAGGGTGGAGGGCGCGCCTAGGGGGTTGGCACACCCCCCTAACTCGTGGACTCCTCTTTTGTGTCTTGACGTAGAGTCCAAGTCTCTCGGGTCTTGTTTGTTGAGAAAATCACGTTCCCGAAGGTTTCATTCCGTTTGGACTCCGTTTGATATTCCTTTTCTTCGAAACCCTAAACAGGCAAAAAAAAACAGCAATTCTGGGCTGGGCCTCCGGTTAATAGGTTAGTCCCAAAAATAATATAGAAGTGGAAAATAAAGCCCAATAATGTCCAAAATAGTAGATAATGTAGGATGCAGCAATAAAAAATTATAGATACGTTGGAGACATATCAAGCATCCCCAAGCTTAATTCCTGCTCGTCCTCGAGTAGGTAAATGATAAAAACAGAATTTTGGATGTGGAGTGGTACTTGGCATAATTTTAATGTGATTCTTCTTAATTGTGGTATAAATATTCAGATCCGAAATATTCAAGACAAAAGTTCATATTGACATAAAATAATAATACTTCAAGCATACTAACAAAGCAATTATGTCTTCTCAAAATAACATGGCCAAAGAAAGTTATCCGTACAAAATCATATAGTCTGGCTATGCTCCATCCTCACCACACAAAATATTTAAATCATGCACAACCCCGATGACAAGCCAAGAAATTGTTTCATACTTTTGACATTCTCAAAACTTTTTCAATCTTCACCCAATACATGAGCGTGAGCCATGGACATAGCACTATAGGTGGAATAGAATGGTGGTTGTGGAGAAGACAAAAAGGGAGAAGATAGTCTCACATCAACTAGGCGTATCAACGGGCTATGGAGATGCCCGTCAATAGATATCAATGTGAGTGAGTAGGGATTGCCATGAAACGGATGCACTAGAGCTATAAGTATATGAAAGCTCAAAAAACTCTAAGTGGGTGTGCATCCAACTTGCTTGCTCATGAAGACCTAGGGCATTTTGAGGAAGCCCATCATTGGAATATACAAGCCAAGTTCTATAATGAAAAATTCCCACTAGTATATGAAAGTGATAACACAGGAGACTCTCTATCATGAATATCATGGTGCTACTTTGAAGCACAAGTGTGGTAAAAGGATAGTAACATTGCCCCTCCTCTCTTTTTCTCTCATTTTTTTATTTGGGCCTTTTTATGGCCTATTTTTTCGTCCGGAGTCTCATCCCGACTTGTAGGGGAATCATAGTCTCCATCATCCTTTCCTCACTGGGACAATGCTCTAATAATGATGATCATCACGCTTTTATTTTTCTTACAACTCAACAATTACAACTCGATACTTAGAACACAATATGACTCTATATGAATGCCTCTGGCGGTGTACTGGGATATGCAATGAATCAAGAGTGACACGTATGAAAGAATTATGAATGATGGCTTTGCCACAAATACGATGTCAACTACATGATCATGCTAAGCAATATGACAATGATGGAGTGTGTCATAATAAATAGAACGGTGGAAAGTTGCATGGCAATATATCTCGGAATGGCTATGGAAATGCCATAATAGGTAGGTATGGTGGCTGTTTTGAGGAAGGTATATGGTGGGTGTATGATACCGGCGAAAGGTGCACGGTATTGGAGAGGCTAGCAAAGGTGGAAGGGTGAGAGAAGTGTGTATAATCCATGAACTCAACATTAGTCATAAAGAACTCATATACTTATTGCAAAAATCTACAAGTTATCAAAGCAAAGTATTACACTCATGCTCCTAGGGGGATAGATTGGTAGGAAAAGACCATCGCTCGTCCCCGACCGCCACTCATAAGGAAGACAATCAAAAAATAAAACATGCTCCGACTTCATCACATAACGGTTCACCATACGTGCATGCTACGGGAATCACAAACTTTAACACAAGTATTTCTCAAATTCACAAATACTCAACTACCACAACTTTAATATCACCATCTTCATATCTCAAAACAATTATCAAGAATCAAACTTCTCATAGTATTCAACACACTCATAAGAAAGTTTTATTATTAATCTTGTATACCAAGCATATTAGGATTTTAAGAAATTAACCATGCAATTTAAGACTCTCAAAATAATCTAAGTGAAGCATGAGAGATCAATAGTTTCTATAAAACAAATCCACCACCGTGCTCTAAAAGATATAAGTGAAGTACTAGAGCAAAACTATATAACTCAAAAGATATAAGCGAAGCACATAGAGTATTCTAACAAATTCCAAATCATGTATGGCTCTCTCAAAAGGTGTGTATATCAAGGATGATTGTGGTAAACTAACAAATAAAGACTCAAATAATACAAGACGCTCCAAGCAAAACACATATCATGTGGCGAATAAAAATATAGCTCCAAGTAAAGTTACCGATAGAAGTAGACTAAAGAGGGGATGCCTTCCGGGGCATCCCCAAGCTTTGGCTTTTAGGTGTCCTTAGATTATCTTGGGGGTGCCATGGGAATCCCCAATCTTAGGCTCTTGCCACTCCTTATTCCATAATCCATCAAATCTTTACCCAAAACATGAAAACTTCACAACACAAAACTTAAAGTAGAAAATCTCGTGAGCTCCGTTGGCGAAAGAAAACAAAAGACCACTTCAAGGTACTGTAATGAACTCATTATTTATTTATATTAGTGTTATAGCTACTGTATTCAAACTTCTCTATCGTTTATAAACTATTTTACTAGACATAGATTCATCAAAATAAGCAAACAACACACGAAAAATAGAATCTGTCAAAAACAGAACAGTCTGTAGTAATATGTAGCTAGCGCAAGATCTGGAACCCGAAAAATTCTAAAATAAATTGCTGGACGTGAGGAATTTATCTTTTAATCATCTGAAAAAATAATTAACTAAATAACACTTCCAAATAAAAATGGCAGTAATTCTCGTGAGCGCTAAAGTTTCTGTTTTTTTGCAGCAAGTGTAACAAGACTTTCCCCAAGTCTTCCCAACGGTTCTACTTGGCAAAAACACTAATTAAACACAAAAAACACAACCAAAACAGAGGCTAGATAATTTTTTTGTTACTAAACAGGAGAAAAAATCAAGGAATAAAAATAAAATTGGGTTGCCTCCCAACAAGCGCTATCGTTTAACGCCCCTAGCTAGGCATAACAAGCAAGGATAGATCTAGGTATTGCCATCTTTGGTAGGCAACCCATAAGTGGCTATCATAATAGATTCATAAGGTAATTTAATTTTCTTTCTAGGAAAGTGTTCCATGCCTTTCCTTATTGGAAATTGGAATCTAATATTTCCTTCCTTCATATCAATAATTGCACCAATCGTTTTAAGGAAAGGTCTACCAAGAATAATAGGACATGAAGGATTGCAATCTATGTCAAGAACAATAAAATCTATGGGGACATAATTCCTATTTGCAACAATAAGAACATCATTAATTCTTCCCATAGGTTTCTTAATAGTGGAATCCGCAAGGTGCAAGTTTAAAGAGCAATCATCAAAATCACGGAAACCTAACAAATCACACAAAGTCTTTGGAATCGTGGAAACACTAGCACCCAAATCACATAAATCATAGCATTCATGATATTTAATTTTAATTTTAATAGTTGGTTCCCACTCATCATAAGATTGCATCAAGGCATCAACGATATGTTTAGTAAACGCTTTATTCTGACTATAAGCATGAGGATAATTTAGCACGGATTGCAACAAGGAAATACAATTAATCAAGGAGCATTTTTCATAGTTAAATTCCTTGAAATCCATAATAGTGGGCTTAGCAACATCTAGGGTTTTAATCTCTTCAATCCCATTTTTATCAATTTTAGCATCAAGATCAAAAAGTTCCGAATTCTTGGAACACCTTCTAGATAAAGGTGGATCATATTCAGTCCCATTATTATCAAGATTCATATTGCAAAACAAAGATTTAATAGGGGACACATCAATAACTTTTAGATCTTCATCATTATTTTCATAGGAACTAGAAGAACACGCTCTTATAAAGGCATCTTTCTTAGCATGCATCCTAGCGGTTCTTTCTTTGCACTCATCAATGGAAATCCTCATGGCTTTGAGAGACTCATTGATATCATGCTTAGGTGAAATAGATCTAAGTTTCAAAGAATCAACATCAAGAGAAATTCTATCAACGTTCCTAGCCAACTCATCATTCTTAAGCAATTTTTCTTCAATCAAAGCATTAAAATTCTTTTGCGAAGTAATAAATTCTTTAATATTAGATTCAAAATCAGAGGGTATCTTATTATAATTTCCATAAGAATTGTTGTAGGAATTACCATAATTATTAGAGGGATTACTAGGATAAGGCCTAGGATTAAAATTTCCTCTATACGCATTGTTACCAAAATTGTTCCTACCAACAAAATTCACATCCAAAGATTCATTATTATTCTCAATCAAAGTAGACAAGGGCATATCATTAGGATCAGAAGAAACACTCTTATTAGCAAATAATTTCATAAGTACATCCATCTTTCCACTCAAAACATTAATTTCTTCTATTGCATGCACCTTTTTATTAGTAGATCTTTCAGTATGACATTGAGAATAATTAACCATAATATTATTTAGGAGTTTAGTAGCTTCTCCTAAAGTGATTTCCATAAAAGTGCCTCCCACGGCCGAATCTAAAAGATTTCTAGAAGAAAACTTCAATCCGGCATAAAAGTTTTGTATAATCATCCACAAATTTAAACCATGAGTAGGGGAATTACGTATCATTAGTTTCATTCTCTCCCAAGCTTGTGCAACATGTTCATGATCAAGTTGCTTAAAATTCATAATATCACTTCTAAGAGAGATGATCTTAGCAGGAGGAAAATACTAAGAGATAAAAGCATCTTTGCACTTGTTCCAAGAATCAATACTATTTTTAGGCAAAGACGAAAACCAAGCTTTAGCACGATCTCTAAGCGAAAAAGGAAATAGCTTCAATTTAACAATATCATCATCCACATCTTTATTCTTTTGCATATCACACAAATCAACGAAGCTATTTAGATGGGTAGTGGCATCTTCACTAGGAAGGCCGGAAAAATGATCTTTCATGACAAGATTCAGCAAAGCAGTATTAATTTCACAAGATTCAGCATCGGTAAGAGGAGCAATTGTAGTGCTAATAAAATCATTGTTGTTGGTAGTGGTGAATTCACATAATTTAGTATTATCTTGAGCCATCGTGACAAGCAAACAAACTAACACACAAGCAAACAAGCAGGCAAAAAGAGGAAAATTGAGAAAGAGAGGGAGGATAGAGAGAGAGGGCGAATAAAACGACAAGGGTGAAGTGGGGGAGAGGAAAACGAGAGGCAAATGACAAATAATGTAATGCAGGAGATAAGGGTATGTGATGGGCACTTGGTATGTTGACTTTTGCGCAGACCTCCCCGGCAACGGCGCCAGAAATGGCTCGTTGTCGGGAGTCAAATCTTGACTTGCGCGAACCTCCCCGGCAACGGCGCTAGAAATCCTTCTTGCTACCTCTTGAGCACTGCGTTGGTTTTCCCCGAAAAGGAAGGGATGATGCAGCAAAGTAGCGTAAGTATTTCCCTTAGTTTTTGGGAACCAAGGTATCAATCCAGTAGGAGGCTACGCGTGAGTCCCTCGTAGGGTCCAAGTCTCCCGGGTCTTGTTTGTTGAGAAAATCACGTTCCCGAAGGTTTCATTCCGTTTGGACTCTGTTTGATATTAATTTTCTTCGAAATCCTAAAACAGGCAAAAAACAACAATTCTGGGCTGGCCCTCCGGTTAATAGGTTAGTCCCAAAAATAATATAAAAGTGGAAAATAAGGCCCAATAATGTCTAAAATAGTAGATAATGTAGCATGGACCAATCAAATATTATAGATACGTTGGAGATGTATCAGTCGTGAACCTCCGTGTGGATTATTGATCATTTTCTGAGTCATATATGCCACATCAAAGTCGTGAATAGGTTATTTAAAGCATTACACAGCCCTTTCATACATAATGTTCAGGCCACATGCATGCATTGGTGGTCCTCTCGGACACTCTTCCTCGTGCGGTTATCAGCGACGTGCCCATTCGTTAGCCCACAAAGGTTTGTAGTTTCCACCGATAACGAGAGGTATTAATTTGACCAAAAGGTGGATTCATCTTGGCATGTATGTGGTGTGGATCATGGTGGAATTCCATATCAAAGTTCGAGCACGTGCGTACACACTCCCGCTGGCTTGAAGTGAGGGGGCTACACGCATCATGGTGTAGTGCATTTCCGGTTTGAAAAGCATGTGCCATGTCAAAGTTGTGCATTGGGTATTCAAACATCACATAACACACAGGTGCATGCACGTGGTAGTTTTGTCCTATGACATCACTCGCGTTTGCCTCTTTCTATGGGCCCACGAGGTCATCGTCGACCAATTGAACGTACAATGAGAGAGAGGCTAATTTGACCAACAAGAGTGATTCTTTTTTTGTTTGTGTTAGGTATATGCACGGTATAGGAGTATGTACATGTCAAAGAGGGGGCAACATGAATACTATATATATATATGCGTGTCATAACCTCGCTCCATGTGGGGACTTTTCGGTTCCCGAGGCAGGTTCCACCTCAAAGTTGCACGTTTTATTGGTATTCAAACATCACACAATACCATGCAGACGGTGGTAGCCCTATATATTGGAACTCACTCGCTTGTGGCCCTTTCCGTCCATGGGCATGCGAGGTTGTCCTCCATCACTTTGATCCAATGAGAAAGAGGTTAATTTGATCATCAAGGAATGATTCTTTTTTGGTTTGTGCCATACAGTAGAAGTACATATATACCACGCGTCAAATGGGGGCGTATATATAGCACATGCCACGCGTCATGAACACACGCGTCATGAACCTCGAGCTCTTTACAAAGACTTTTTGGTTTCCTATATATGTGGTGCCACATCAAAATTGTGCATTGTATATTCAAACATCGCACAAACAGCTCTTTGGGCCACATACATGCAGACGGTGGTACATAGTCCTATGTAGGATGATCACTCGCGTGCGACGTACGCTTCACTTTTGTGTCGGCCCGTGAGTTCATCAAAAAATTACTAAAAATTAGTAGTACATACTCTATGCCTAATTCAACAGTTATAGACCACTTCAAAAAAGAATCACATGTTTTTCCAAGATATCAAGAAAAATGATGAAATCTTTACCACTAACAAGCATTTCGCTAATTATATATATTGGCTGAATCGAACTAAGACATGAAAAGGCTAAGAAAAAGGAAAACAGGACAGAGTCTGTCGAAGGAAGAATGGGGACGAGTTGAACTTTGAAGAATGTTGCTGCCGTGGAGGATGAGGACGATGTGCAGACCTGCCTCAAGCAGAAATTTGGACAATGATTCTACCTTGCGCGCTTGGGGAAGAAAACAACGTCAACAACCTTATACAAAAGTTGGATCTAAGAGGGCTGTGGGCCTGCAGGAGATGAAATCCATGACGAAATAAAAGGCACAGATGACAAAAGCAACGATGCAATGCAGCTTCTCCCTGAGGCAGCAAAGCCTTGCGCCCTACTACCCATAGATCGATGTTCAGCCTAGGAGACCTTGAAGCATACGAGTAGACAAAAAAGATGTCGGCGATAGCTAACCTGTGGCAGAACCAGCTGCGGGGGTGACTTCAGGTGGAGGATGAGAAACCTCAATTGAGCGACTAAGAAGAGCAACCTGATGGGAGCTATCCTGTACAAACAAATTTTGGGTGAGCCGAGAGAATAAGGAGAAAGAGGATCGGGAAAGATGAACATTACTCACTGTGTGAAATAATGACAAAGAGAATAGAGAAGCCAAGAAGATTACGGAATGGGAAAAGGCAAGAGGACTATTGGTGGGACCCATCAAACATATGGTCTTTCCTAACGTAATATAAGCCACATGTTTGTACGTGAAGTTGTGTGGACACTTTTGAGAGCAAAATATATAACATGATGATATAAACACCCTTGGTGTATTGAAGCAAAATACCTACCAACAAAATTATTACGGATGTGTATAGCAGTTTGCGTTTTTTAGGCGTGGGTATACACACACATGATTCAGAATTAGAAAACAAAATTTGAGATAAAAAAATCTATCATAATTCTCATGTTTAAAGTTTCAACAAATACTGAGTTGTGTCGAACTATAAGTGAAAACAATGACAACTTGAAAAACCATGAATAGTAGCTTTTATAGAGCATCGATAATATCGTTTTTTGCTCAGAATACAAAATAAATATTTATGTCAAAAATTAAATAAATATGAGTATTATTCTAGCCCATGTATGTTTTCAAAATGTTTCAAAAATAAATTACTATTTTTACAATTTTAATTTGAAAGCCTGCACACCAAGGTTCACAGTTCTATTTTAGTAAATATAATACATAAAAAGGTACAAAATTACTGAATAAACTATGCCAAACTACAATATTGCTAGCAAAATAAACTATCATGACATGAAACAATCCTAACTATTAAATTGGTGCTTTAAAAAAATCTAAGGAGCATGATAAATTGTCAAAAAATATGCAATTTTTTTTAAAGAATGCAACCGATCATAAAACAAAAGTTCATACAGAATGCAAAATTATCAATTAAAGTATCAACGGACAACACACATATTTACAATACAAAACAAAATGTAAAAAAACAGTGCCGCAAAATACCAATATTTGTAAATGAAATCAATTTTGCTTTCATTTTTTCTTTACACAAATCAAACAATATAGCCTAACAATTTAACTTAATAAAATCCTAGTCGGCACATCGGGCGGGCCACTGTGCTAGTTTGCTGTAATAGTGAAATAAATATAGTATGCTCAATAGTTGTGTCAAACTATTTAGAATCGTTGTTCATTTCCAAGATGAATACTAGGTCTATAGTACTTCACAATATGCTCAAACTCACATAATCCAACTCAAATGAAAATCTAAATGCGTTTCATAGTTATCAATTTGTTGGATGCAACAAAAACAACCATAACTCGACATGATCCGGTCTAAAGCAATTTTCGGAACACATCCCAATCTGTGAATGAAACGTGGAGAGTTTATGGAGATGGAGCAATGGCGGGAGAGAGATACGCGCACTCAACACACAAGATATACACCCAGTGGAAGAAAGAGATAGATGACGGGAAAGATTGTATATA